>NW_006408591.1:7908323-7910970 GCF_000296735.1 Chrysochloris asiatica | reverse complement strand
GGTGGACAGGTTTCAGATGAGCTACAAAACAAAGACAGACTAGGAAGAAAGAGTGACAAACTACTTCCGAATCGCTAGTCACTGAAAACTCTATGAATAGCAGAGAAACATCTTCAGGACAACCCTTGAAATAGGATGTTCTAAATATCTTCAATTTCCTAATGGGGAAAATGAGCAATTTCTGTCTTTCTGTACCAATGTCACTAGTACTGGTAGTTTCACACTGAGACTTTAGTCAAGTCTTACGTCTATGTTATCTGCCTTCTGCTAAAGTAGTATATATTTCCTTTTGTTTTGTGTTAATAACATTTTTTTTCCTTTTTTTTTTTTTTGCTTTCTATTTTGTTTGCATGTTAGAAATCTAATATGCCTTATTTGGAATGCTGTTTTCTAATTATTTGTTTATTTCTTTTAATGTGGTGAAATAGATATTGCAAAAATTTTGATGCTTGAACCAGTCTTAATTTTATAATTTAGCAACATTAATTACATTCATCATGCTGTACATTATCATAACTATCTGTTAAATAAAGGACTATATTATTGGTTTGTTTGTTTCGTTAAGTGCAATCGAGTCAGTTCTGACTCGATTGACTGTATATGGTTATGTGCCGTGGAGTTGGTTCAGACTCATAGCGACCCTGTATAGATTTTCCAATGACTGTAAATCTTTACGGGAGCAAAATCCTCATCTTTCTATCATAGATTTGAAATGCTGAGCATGAGATTAACAGACTGACTCAGAACCACTATGCTCCCAGAGTATAGTTGGTGGATTTAAACTGCTGACTTTGCAGTTCAAATTGACCTTGCAGTCCAGTGCATTATCTTGTAGCACCACACCAGGACATCATATTATATATATATCCTCAAATAAAACCATAAAACCATAGTACCACATGAGAAATAACTCCTTATCCCTCCTAGACCTTATCCCCTGGTAAGCACTGATAATCTTCCATCTTTATGCATTTTATGTTTTGGTGGATGTATGTTGCTTTGTTGTTAAGCTTACTGTGCATCTCCTGGTGGATATGATCTGGAGATAGGCTTTCCTTTTCACTTGTAATTCCTAGCAGCTGGTATTGGCTCTTGTACAGATGGTGGGGTATTACAGGGTATGCTTGTAGCTTGACTATATGAGCACAGTTGATATCTCTTCTTGGGTAAGATAAGTGGAGAAATCTCCAACTCCTGGTAAAAGAGTGAGGCTAAAAGGACCAAATACAGAAACAATATAAAAGCAGAGACAGAAACCACCAATCAAAAACAAAAATAAAATTGTGGTTGGCTGTCTGATGGCCTTTGCTGTACTGACAGGGATAAAGGGTCCAGCCCAGGTCAGCTTTGGGGCTGGGTCTCAGAGTCAGATGTGATAAGAAGCAATCTGTGGGTTTCCTCTCTGTACCATTGGAAAACTGTGGGTGCAATGCTGGACTCTTTTGGGGGTGTGCTTCCTCCCACCTGAAGGCATCTGGGCTGGGCATTGAGGGCAAGATCGGAGTGAAGAGGAAAGATATGTGAAAAATAAAAAGTGAAAGATGAAAAATCAGTCACACCTCTCCCACCAGACTTGCAGCTCTGCGGTTTCTAGTGTTGAGTCACTGCCCCCGGTTGGCTGTCCTACATGATGTTCTTGATGTCATCCCACAACTCTTCTGGTCTTTGGTCTTTAGAGTCTAATAAATCAAATCTGTTTTTCAGATGCTTGCTAAATTCAGGATATATTCAAGGTCATATTTTGGGTCCTGTGCACTTGTTTTAATTTTCTTCAGCTTCAGTCTGAATTTGCATATGAACAATTGATGGTCTGTTTCACAGTCTTCCCCAGCCTTGTTTTGCCTGATCTCTTTCCACAGATGTTGTTGTTGTTGTTGTTGTTGTTGTTAAGTGCCGTCGAGTCGGTTCCGACCCATAGCCACCCTGTACAGGGTTTCCGAGGGTGTAAATTTTTATGGGAGTAGAAAGCCTCATCTTTCTCCCACGGAGCGTCTGGTAGTTTTGAACCGCTGACCTTGTGGTTCGCAGCCTGATTCGTAACCACTACGCTCATGTAGTCAATTAAATTTCTGTGTATTCCATCTGGTGAGGTCCATGTGTATATGCTGCTTGAAAATGATATTTGCAATGAAGAATTCATTGGTCTTACAAAATCCTATCATGCAATCTCTAGCATTGTTTCTATCACCAAGGCCATATTTTCCAATTACTAATCCTTCATCTTTTTTTCCAATCTTTGCATTAAAATTACTAGTAATGATCAATACATCTTGATTGCATGTTTGATTAATTTCAGATTGAAGAAGTTGGTAGAATTATTCCATTTAATCATCACTGACTTTAGTGGTTGGTGCATAAATTTGAATAATAGCAGTATTAACTGGTCTCCTTGTAGGCAGATGGATAATACCTTATCACAGACAGCATTTGTACCTCATAAATTCTCTTGATATGTTCTTTTTGATGATGAATGCGATGCAATTCCTCTCCAATTTTTCATTCCCAAAAGAGTAAATCATGTGATTGTCCAACACTCGTGGAAGCAGCAGTCAAGAGATCAGACTACGTATTGCATTGGGCAAATCTGCTGCACAGGAACTTTTTAAAGTATTGAAGAGCAGAGATGTCAGCTTAAGGACTAAGGTGT
>NW_006408591.1:7899412-7902818 GCF_000296735.1 Chrysochloris asiatica | reverse complement strand
AAAAAAAAAAAAGAAAGGGAATGCAATCATTGAGATGAAACAAAGTGTATGATTTATAGAATGTAAAGCTGATGAACTTGTCTATAAAGCTTCACTCAATTTGCAATAAGAAGTTTAAAATACAAGGAATTCTCACAAACAAACCATAACTGAATGACTGAAATCAAGGAACTTCAGGTCTTTATTTGTAATTGAGCGACATCAAAACAAAAAGGGAGATTAAATAGTAGTTAAAAAAAAAAACACAAAAAAACTTTCATATGTAGAGTAAATAAAGGTGAAAATAAAGAAATGAAGTACTACTTAGGAAAATTAACTTAAGAAGATAGAGGTTAACTTCAGATAGCCACAAAAATATTAATAAACCTGCTCATCTAAAATAAAAACAAGGCTCAATAAACACTAAAGCTTAAAACAATGGCTAAAAGAAACTTCACAAACTAAAAGAACTCAGAAAATTAAATAGAGCAAAATAATTGTTATTACCACATATGTACACACAAAAAGCACACTTACACACACAATACAATGAGGCAGTACACTCATACCTATCAATATTCAAATTGTATGTATACTGTTTAGATGCATTAATGAAAGGCAAAGAGTAACATACTGTATATAAAAGCACAGCCTGCCAATATGCTGTCTGCAACAGGCACATCTTAGCCACAGATGCAAAACTAACACTCAAATGATGGGAAAAAAATATATCAAGCTTTTTTTGTGTCAGCTTGATGGCGGACAAGGTACAAGCACTGTGTAGACCTCCAATAGTAATATCACAGTATACTGGATGAAGCATATTCAGGGGCAGCCCCAGAGCTTTGAACTACATATAAAGGAATATTTAGAAGGATCAAAAGCTTACTGCTAGTGGGATTTGTAGCAGAAGCTAGAAAGATGATGTTTTCTCATCTGCAGCAGCCGGCGGATGCCAGAGTGGCCATCTAGGGCTTTATGGTGCAGAAGCAGGATAAGAGGATTGCTCCCACAACAGAGGTCTGACCAATTATCAGAGATAAAGGTGTGAACATTTTTTTCCTGTTCATTGGTCTCTCTCTGTCTGTGTACCTCCACTCTGGTGAATAGAGGGATGCCTGAGCGAGCAGATGCCACCTCCCCCGGTGGGTTCTACTATGCATGCACACTGATCTACATAGCAAAAGCAACTTTGTGCAGAATCTAAAGATCAACAGGAATTATTTAAAATGTAATGGTCTCCCAGAACAGATCCAATTGGCTGAGCAAGGGGTGTTAAAGTCCTTGATACTGTTTTTTGTTTTGTTTTGTTTTGTTTTGTTTTTAACATCTGTTTTAGTATTCAAACAGCTCTTTTTTTGCTGTTGGGGATTTATTTATTTATTTTGATTCCTCTTTTACCTTGGAGAGAGGCTCTTTCTCTTCCTAAGTTACCCAAAAAGAGACTGTCATTTTGATCATATAGCCAAACTACAATCACATCCTATAAAATCCCACCATCCAGTCAAGAGCCAATACCAGCTGCTATACACCAGATAGACATCCAACACCTGTTACAGTTACTCTCAGTTGAGCAATAAGAAAAGTGAAAAGTGAAGCCCATCTCCTGATCACATATACCTGAAGGAAATAAGAAAGATTAATAATACATCAACATAAATCCATCTAATTATTGAAAGTACATCTAATTAATGAAGATGCCAAAGAGACAGTTGAAGATTTTGGCACAAGTCCAGAAACAAGATAGAGTAACTGAAACAAATGAGCTGCAGGCCTAAAGAAGGAGGGCAGGCTTTGGAACTGCCTGAGAAGGAATTCAGGAGACTGATATTTAGGTGCATCCAAAAGCTCCACAGTGGAGTTGAGAAAAATAAGGAAGGAGTCATGAAAGTGCTACAGGAACAATCAAATAAAATAGCAATAGCATTGGAAATTATTCAAAACCTTCAAAATGAAGGCAAAATTATTAATAATAAAATATTAGAAATGGACAATACACTGAAAGGGCAAAGGAATAGAACTGAAGAGGTGGAAGCCAGAACCAGCAATCTGTAAGTCAAATCTCTCAATACTGCTAAAATAGAAGAGCAAGCAAAATAAATAAATAAATAAAATGATAAAAAATAAAATCAGAAGAAAATCTAAGATTCCTGTGGGACAACATGAAGAGGCCTAAGTTGAGAATTATTGGAATTCTGGAACAGGAGGAAACACACAAGAATTGAGAGGAGATAATTGCAGGGCTTCTGGAAGAAAATTTCGGTAATATCCTGGAAAACAATAAGATAAATATTCAAGAAGTTCAACACTAGGAAGGATAGACCAGCACCCCCCCAAAAAAATCACAACTACGTATCATAATCAAGCTCTCCAAAATCAAAGATAAGGAGAGAATCCTGAAAGCAGCTAGGGAAAAGAGAAGTGTTACTTACAAAAGCAAGCAAATAACATTAAGCTCTGGTCTTTCAGCAGAAACCATGGAGAAAAAAATGCAAAAGGGAGACACCTATAAAACACTGAAAGAAAAAAAATTGCTAACCAGGAAACATCTACCCAGCAAAGATCTCAAACAAACCTGAAGGTGTAATAAAAATATTGCAGGATAAACAGAAACAAAGGGACTTTGTCAAAGCCAACATAGCATTTCAAAATATCCTAAAGGTAGATCTTTGGGTAACTTCAAAGAAAATTGAGTTCCATATCATCAGTTGATACAAGGTCAGGGGCAGTCTGTGGAACAGACCATCAATTACTCATATGCAAATTCATACTAAAGCTGAAGAATATGAAAACAAGTCCAAGAGAGCCCAAATATGACCTTCAATATATCCCACCTGAATTTAGAGATCATGTGACGAACAGATTTGACACTAAAGACAAAAGACCAGAAGAGTTGTGGATAACATCAAGAACATCACACATGAAGAAAGCAAAAAGATATTAAGAAGACAAGAAAGAAAGAAAAAGTCAATGTAGATGTCAGAATAGACACTGAAACTTGCCCTCCGAAGTAGAGATGCTAAAGCAAATGGAAGAAATGAGGAGGTCCAAGAGCTGAACAGAAAATTTGAAAGATCAGCTCGAGAAGATAAAGCCAAATATTACAACAGAATGTGCAAAGATCTGGAATCAGAAAACCAGAAAAGAAGATTATGCTCAGCATTTCTCAACCTGAGGGAACTGAAGAAAAAATTTAAGCCTCGACTTTCGTTACTGAAAGTTTCTCTGGGGAAATTATTGAATGATGCAGAAAGCATCAAGAGAAGATGGAAGGAATACACAGAGTCACTGTAACAAAAGGAAATGGTTACTGTTCAACCGTTTCAAAAGAAAGCATATGATCAAAGCGAATGATACTGAAGGAGCAAGTCCAAGGTGCATTGAAGGAATTGGCAAAGAACAAGGCACCAGGAATTGATGGAATAAA
>NW_006408591.1:7896375-7899312 GCF_000296735.1 Chrysochloris asiatica | reverse complement strand
GAGATGGACCAGCCAGGTGGCATCACTGATGGTGTCAAGTGTGACAGCGGTAGTGAAGTTGGCCCAGGATCGGACATTTTTTCGTTCTGCTGTGCATGAGGTCTCTATGAGTCGATTCCAACTTGATGGCACCTGACAACAACAACAACAACAATGTTTATACGTTCCATTTCATTTTTGACTATTTCCAATTTTCCTAGATTTAAGCTTCGTACATGCCATGTTCCAATTATTAATGGATTTTTACAGCTGTTTCTCTTCATTTGTCCCATCAGCAAATGAAGGTCCTAAGGGCTTTGTTCCATTTGCATCATCACAGTCACCTCCACTTCGAGAAGGCAGCTCTTCCCCAGTCGCATTTTAAGTGCCTTCCAACCTGAAACTATTCTGGTGCTCTTCATCATGTTCAATATTCAATAATCTGATGCTGACAGTGTTCCACTGCTATTCATAAGGTTTTCAGTAACTAAATATTTGGAAGTAGTTCAACTCTCCTTTTTCCTAGTCTGTCTTCTCCTAGAAGCTAATCTGAAACCTGTCCACCTGGTAGTATTTAAAATAATGGTAGCATAGCTTCCAGAATCACAGCAACACACAAGCCACCACATTACGAGAACTGATAAACAGTAAATATACTTGTTGTTGTTATAAAGTGTTGTTGAGTCAGTTACAATCATAGCAGTACTGTATATGATTTCTGAGGAGCAGCTGTTGAGTTTCTACTACAACCTTGTGATTCAAAATAACCTTGTAGTAGAGTGTTTATCCTTTAATGCACACCAGGATTCCTTAATATAGTAACCAAGAAATTACATTTCTGATAATTCCTATATTTGAATTTATCTTGTTGTTGTTGTTGTTGTTGTTAAGTGCTGTACAGTGCATTCCGACTCACAGAAACCCTCTATAGGTTTTCCAAGGAGATTCTGGTGAGTTTGAGCTGACAACCTTGCAATTCAAACAGTACTTACCCTATAACATCACACCAGGATTCCATTTGAAATTATAGTACGTTTTATATATTTATTGTGGCATTCCACTTTTATCTACATCATATTTTAATTTTATCTTTAAGAGTTTGTTTAATTGGTTAATATTAGTATAAAAGCAGCTATGTTAGCATTTTCATTATGAGTTGGGCTCCTAACCTCAGGGTCATCAGTTCAAAACTACCAGCTGTTATGCAGGAGAAAGATGAAACTTTCTGGTCCTGTAAATATTTACAGCCTCAAAAGTCCTATCCAGGGTTGCTATGGGTCACAACCATTCCATGGCAAATAAACAACCAACCAAACCCATTAGTATTACTATAGTATTACTATGAGTTGTACTAATACTCCTATATTGTTGTATTAGTATAACTCATAATAGTACTATAGTAATATGATTGTATTAGCATTAATCCATTAAAAAGAAGGAGTCAATCTGAATGCCCAACAGTGGAATAATGGATAAACACTCTTTGGTACATATACACAGTGGAATACTATGCAATGTTGAAAAATACTAATGAATTTGTGAAACATCTCATAACTGGATGAATCTGGATGCATTAATCAAAAAAGACAAACATTGTATGACACAATGCTGGACTGCAAAGCCATTTGAACTGCAAAGTCAGCAATTCAAGCTCACCAGCTACCATCAGAAACCTTATACAGGGTCGCCATGGGTTAGAACTGATTCAACAGCATTTGACAACAGCAACAGCTATTGTAAAAGCTAAGAAAATATTTACAGACTAAAGGAAGTATTCTTTGACGGTTAGGTTACCAGAGGTGGGAGAGAAAGGAGATCAAATCACTGGCTAGAGGATAGACACACATAGCTCAGCTGACAAAGAGGGCAATAGGCAAGAAGAAGGAGGGCAATATACAAGAAGAGGGAAAGTAGCAGAAGAATAATTAAGACAGAAGAACACACAGGGATATATCCATGGGATAAAGCATATAGAGGTAAATAGCGATATATATGCAACCTTGGATAAAACAGTGTTCTTTATGTAGAAACTTGGATTCAAACATAGGTAGAGGGGGTAAGACATATATGTTTATATATCCCATTAATATATGAGTTTTAAAAAGGATATTTTGCATGAGTATTTACCTTTCATGCAAACACAACTATGAATGTGGTACAGCATAATATCAGGGAACATAATAAAAACTTTCTAGTTATTGTCTAACAAAAGCAATGAGTTTATGGGTCAAGGGACTCAGGACCATAGTGTTAGGGAGCACTATGGTCAATGGACATGACATAATCTACAAAGATAATGTTCTACATCATGCTTAGGTTAGTAGCATCTGTTCTATTGACAGCCCATGAGTGGACATCTAAGGTTCAGTTATTGGTCTCTCCATTTGTAGAAGAAACAAGAATTATAAGAATCAAAGAAGTTTGTAATCAATCTGTCCAACAGACAAATGAAGCATGTGAACACCAATCTCCATGACTCTGAAATTATAAGAACTAGATGGTACCCAGCTACAAATGCCAACTACCCTGACTGAGGTCACATTAGAGAATCCCAGATAGAGTAGGAGAAAATGTGGAACAAAATTCAAAATTATTTATTAAAAAAGAAAGACCGGGTTTACAGGAGAGAGACTGGAGGAACCTGAGACCATGGTTTTCAACAACCTTTTCAGATCTGGAAAGGAACCCACCATCATGGCCTAATTTTCAGGCAAGTAGTTTAAAGTGAGGGGAGGTGCAACAGTGCTAGTAAAATCTGCTCACCATGGAATGGCTAATCACTCAAAATCAAAAGGGAAACAGTTTCCTAAGGACAAAGTTGAGAGATAGGAGATGGGTGGAATGCAAATAGAAACCACAGGGAGAAAGAAGAATAACTATTTTTACATGAAAGGGAATGCAATCGACACAGAACAAACAAGATGGCGGATCGGGTGGACGTATAGCAGAGAGCTCCGC
>NW_006408591.1:7893288-7894056 GCF_000296735.1 Chrysochloris asiatica | reverse complement strand
AGAATGCTCCTTTGAGGCCATGATGGCCAAACTCTGTCTCTCATGCTTCAGACATATTTCCCGGAGGGACCACTCGCTGGAGAAGGATATCTTATTTAGTAAGGCAAGGGTCAGAGAAGAAAAGGAAGACCCCCAATGAGACAGATTGGCCAAGTGGCAGCATAGATGGACTCAAGTGTGGCAACAGTGGTGATGTTGGCCCAGGATCGAAGAGTGTTTCGTTCTGCTGTGCATAAAGTGTCAGTACCGACTCGATGGCACCTAACAACAACATAATCTTGGAAGCATTTTGTATTTCTGTGACAACTGTTGAAGCACTGAAATATAGGACACATGTTACTGTTTTGCTTGTAACTCCCTCAGGAATGGATTACTCATAAAACAAGGTAAACATATGCTTATGGTATAAGTGGAACAGAGCACCAGTTGTGAATAGCAAAGACACATAGATGTCAAGCAGACAACTCATAATGAAAATCATGTGCTACAGTTAAAGGGAGATGGCAGGCCACAAAATGTAATTGATACCAGATTTAGTATGTCAGTACATGCTGACTGGAAATAAAATAACCAACTGATTAAGCTATGACCACCCCTACCACTTCACCACTTTCATTGACATCTCTTTCCTACAGTCCCCTCCAGTGTAATTGAAACTTCTGATCCCAGTGTGTCTGCTGAGTTAATATTTTCTTGTCCATGAATGTAAACTGATCAGTTGCAACATAATAGATATTTTTGAATGCTATAAAATTAAATTAATTTTAT
>NW_006408591.1:7889096-7893188 GCF_000296735.1 Chrysochloris asiatica | reverse complement strand
ATTTATTTATTTATTTATTTATTTATTGTAGACACAGTGAGTATGAGGAGTCCTAATATGGAGCTGTTGGATAACCACTGGATGGCTAACCACAAGGTTGATGGTTGAAATCTACGAGCTGCTCCTGGAAAATCCTGTGGAGCATTCCTGTGAGTCAGAACAGACTCTATGACACTTAACAACAGCAATCAGTATGAATCCTTATGAAGATATTGTCACTGTTATTTGCCATTAAGTCATGAGTTGATTTTGACACAGAGAGACTCTATATAGGGTTTCAGAAGAACAATTGGTGGGTTTGAATGACTGCACTTTTGATTAAGCATCCACTACTTATCCTAAAGCATCATATCTGTTGTTGTTGTTGTTAAGTGCTGCCGAGTCGATTCAGACACATAGCTATCCTATATAGGGTTTCCAAGGAGCAGCTGATGAACTCAAACCACCGAAGTTGCAGTTCAGAAGATTTATCTGATGTAGATACCAAAAAAAAAAAAAACCACCCCACAAACTTGAGATTAATTTATGAAAAGCTGAAAATGTTTATAAACATATACTTTCTTTACATTTCAGAAAGCTTAAAAGGAAATAAATCGCCTATAGTGTAAAATTGAATTTTTTGGAAAAAGTGAGAAATTTGTTGTTGGACAGGCTGATATGTTTTATCATTTTCTGAACCCCAAATTCTGTTTTGATAAAAGCAAAATACTATTTTGCAGAATTATTTTGAAGGTTAACTAAGTTAGCATATGCAAAGATTATAAGTGTTTGAATAAATTTTTCCAATCCTTAGTAAGAGATTGTATCATCTTTCTATATTTATTAATAGTTTGAACTATTTTTAGGGTAGTTCACCAGTATCTTTCCTTTATTATTGAATAAATACATGCTTTAATTTGATTTTTGAGTTAAAACTTGATTTTAAGGGAATTTAAGGTAACTACAGAATCTATTTATGAAAGTTGGACAATGAGTAAGGAAGACTAGATAAAAATTTACGAATTTAAATTATAATGTTGTAGAGATGTATTAAAAGTATTATGGACTTCTAAAAGGGAAAACAAATCTGACTTGTAAGAAGTGCAGCCAGAATGCTCCTCAGAAGCCACAATGACTAGATTTCATCACTACTATTTTGTATGAAGTCTAGCCATTGTATTACCACGAGGGACCAGTACCTGCAGATATCCTGTTTGGTAAAGTGGATATTTAGTGAAAAAAGGAAGACCTAATGAGATATATTAACACGGTGGCAGCAGCAATGGGCTCAAAGTAACAGGAATTGTGAGGATGGCACAGGCCTGGACAGTGTTTCATTCTGTTGTGCATAGGGTCACAATGAATTGAAGTAACTCCACAGCAAGTAACAATAATAACACCGACGCTATCTATGACAATTAGGACATCTTTTGAAAATGTTATAAGCAGCTAAAAATGCTCATGATTGTAAAAATATGTAAATAACAACAAATCAATACAACATTTTAAAGGCACATTAATAAAAGACTTTCACACACCAAAGTTAAGAACAGTAAAGTTTTCCACCATAGCTGGATACTGGAGTTTGATTTTCCTACATCGTATTTCATACTACCAAGTATTTTGTTTAGTTTTTCCCCCTAAGTGGCAATTAATGAAGTAAGTCAAGTGTTGGGCCAGCGCATTTGACTATCTCAGTAATTTGTAATGACATTTTGTGTAGGGCTCTATTATGGATTCAAATATGTCTCATGCTGTTTTGCGAAAGATGACTTCCGTTAGATGTCATTCTAATTTTTTTTTTTTTTTTTGCGTGTGTGTACAGAAAATTGCTACAAAAAGATCCATTGTACAAGAAAAAAAAAGAAATAAGAGTAGAAAGTTCTCATTTCTAGCATGGTTCTGCTTCCTTCAGCATAAAGCCATGAAGACACTTTTCTTCAGTTGTGTTTACACTCAAATTCCCTGGGTTTGCTCAGATAATTGACACAAACATGACCTTTTAAGACCACAGAGTGACTGTTATGAAGTAACCATAGTTTGGTGCACATAAATCTTGAGTATGCAAATAAATAGGAAACAAAATTCACTTTTGAAGCAAGGAGGGCAAAGCAATGAGAAGAGTAAATTACTGATGAAATTAATCTAATTAATAAATGTTAACCAGAATCTGTATTCTCGTTTACTAACAGTCAACTAAATGAGTAGCTTAACTTTTTCCTATTATTTTTATTGACTCACACATTCATCGTTATTGTATATCTATCATTCACTCATTTATACTTCCACTAACTTAAAAATATTTATGAATACCTAATATATTACACACATTATTCTAGGTATTGAATCCTGTGAGTTAAATAGGATAAGGACTTGCTCTAACATGATTTGTATTATACTGCTGGGAGCAGCAATAACCACTTCACAAATGAACAAAATCATTTGAAATGATGTTAAAGACTACTAACAAAATAAACTGTAATTGAAGCAAGGAAGCACTAGGCTTTATAGAAACAATGAAAATTTCCAATTTAAGTAAATACTGGGCGCCTAAGGAAAAGCCTAAATTTTATTAATTCCTAGAAAAAATTAATCCAAATATATACTAGTTTCCTATTATTTTGTAATAAACTACAACATACTTGGTGACTTAACACAGTACAAATTTATTATCTTATAGTTCTACAGGTCAAAAGTCTGAAATGAGTTTCACTGAGCTGAAATTAAGGTGTTGACAGGAATGTCTTTTCTTCTGGAAGTACTAGTGGAAAATCTGTTTCTTTGCCCTTTCCAAGCTACATTACTTTGACACTGACTCCTCTACTTCCCACTTTTCATTTTTGAAAGATCATTGTGATTACATTGGGTGCTCCCAAATAATCCAGGATGTACTTGCTGTTGTGTGCCATCTAGCTGATTAAGACTCAAAATGATTATATAGGACACAGTATAACTGTTACATAAGATTTCCTAGACTGTAGTCTTTATGCTGTTCTGGTGTGGCATTGTGGGATAAAGCACTGGACCGTAAGGTTGGTTTGATCCACTAGTATGGTGATTCAAACTCACCATCTGCTCTTTGGAAACCCTAAACAGGGTTTCTGTGAGTTGGAACTGACTCTCTATGTGGCACTTAACAACAATAATAACAATCTTTATGGAAATAGACTGCCACATTTTTCTTCTTCGGATTCAAACTGAATTTTCTTCTTTGGATTCAAGCAGCTGATGAGTGCTTAATCATTGTGCCACCAAAAACCCAAACCCAACCCACTGTCATGGAATAAATTCCTGCTCTCAGTGACCCTAATTATGGTTTCTGAAGATATAAATCTTTATGGAAGCTGAAAGCCTCCTCCTGCCTCTGAGCAGGTGAAGATTTCAACCTAGCAGTTAACAGCACAATGACACCAGGACTCATTTAATTCAGAGTGGTGGTGGTGATGTGCCATGGAGTTGGTTCCAACTTACACCTACCCTGTCTGAGGTTTTTGAAGCTGTAAATCTTTATGGAAGCAGAAAGTCTCATCTTTCTCCTTCAGGACTGCTGGTAGTTTCCAAATGCTGAATTTGAGATTAGCATCCTAACTCTTACAACCATTACGTTACCACAACTCCCTTAATCCAGAGTAATCTTTCTTCATTACGATCAAATGATTAGCTACTTAAACTCCATCTTTAATTTTAACTTCTTTCTGCCATGTGACATAACATATTTACAAGTTCCAGGAATTGTGATGCATGAACTTTGTGGATTAGGATGATTTTTATGATCACTATAATGACCTAAACCACTTGAAACCAAAAGTAGTCTTTTTAAATATCATGCAAAAGAAAAAGAATTTGTTTAAATGTTTCTTTGTTTTTTAATTTTTTTCTTGTAGTTTATTTTGTTAAATTCAATTTTATTCATGTTAAACTTAGCATCTATTGACTTTTGTGGGTAATTTTTAAAACAGATGAATGTCTTTCCATATATTGCACATGTATATGATTATGTGGAAATTTCATATACTCAATTAGGATTGCAATATATGTTATGTAATATAGAGGGTAAAGAAAGATCTAATTGAATTTTCAAAGACATTGTTTACTACATATAATAATTACATT
>NW_006408591.1:7881275-7888996 GCF_000296735.1 Chrysochloris asiatica | reverse complement strand
CATCAGAATTGGAGGAAGACTCATTAACAACCTGAGATATGCAGATGATACAACCTTGCTTGCTGAAAGTGAAGAGGATTTAAAATATTAAATTATTAAATTTAAAATCAGTAAAATGACAATCAAAGAGCACAGCCTTCGGTATGGATTACAACTCAATGTAAAGAAAAAAATTCCTCACCACTGTAACAATAAACAACATTCTTATCAATGGAGAAAAGATTGAAGTTGTCAAGTACTTCATTCTCCTTAGATCAACTATCAACACTCAAACTTGGAACAACAGGGTTCTGTGATACAGAGATGGAGGCATAGTCTGAATGGGCAAAACAGGGAGCTTAGTGGTTATGAATTGGGTTGCAAACCGCAAGGTCAGCAGTTCTAAACTACCAGCAGTTCCATGGGAGAAATATGAGGCTTTCTGCTCTTGTAAAGACTTACAGGCTTGGAAACCCTGTACAGGGTCGCTATGAGTCAGAACAGACAACCCAGCACATAAAAACAACAATAATTTTACGATGCTTGACCATCTTACAAATTCAGTTTTGCTTGCCTGCTATTGTGAAATAGACACTTGAGTGGGTTAGAAAAGAATATTGGGAAGCGTAAGTACAGAAAACTTTTGTCTTCAGTCTATAACTTATTCAAATACCTAAGAGTTGCAGATCTTGCCTAGTGAAATAGACCTCTTGCGTAGCCTTTGTAGTATATAGGACGTTAGGTGGAATCCTGAGTTCCATCCAGAACTTTCTGAGGTGGGACATTCCCACTTGAAAGAACAAGCAGACCAGCCTAGTCTGTTTGTCCTTTCAAGTGTGAATAGCTAGAACAACAGAAGATATTTCTTGAAAGAAAGACAAGCAGGAAAAAGCAAAAACAAAAATGGCTGTCTGAAACACTACTACAAGAACAAACAAGCTGTTTGCGGTGGGGAAGGGGGACGGGGCGGGCATCAAGGAAAGCAATAGTGTACCTTCAGGATGAACCCAAGACTGGAACTCAAAGGGAACACATGAACATGTACATAAGCTTGCTGGAAGCGTGGGAAAGGCAGCCATGAAGATATGGGCTGCATTCAAACATGTTCAATAGACTCCTTTTGACTTGGAGATGAAAGAGAGATGAGGAAGTGTTGGCTGGTCCAAAGTGTGGTGAGACCTGAGGACTCCCATACCCATGGAGAAGGACATAGCTACTGAGGGCTAGAGCTGTGGATGATATATCCAGCTGATATGAAATGAGGGGAAATGTACAAGAATGCCAAAACTTGTAGATAGTACCCACTCAACCTAGCTTTGATGGATTGAGTATCAGAATACTTATAGAAGAAGATAAATAAAAAATTTAAAGGAAACAAATGTAAACTGCTACAATTTGATGAACTTGACCTATAATTATGGATGTATTAGCTCAACATACCAACTGAGAAGGAAGGAGTCTTCACATCAAGGATCAAGCATATCCCTTCCCTACATAGGGTTGATAGGAAAGGACAACTTAGATTTGGCTGCCTAAAATTGTGTCTGTCGGGGGGGCGGGGAGGGCGGTTGGAAAGCACAAAGTGCCACACTTACAAGTTTTCAGGAAGGAGTTTAGTTTCAAAGTACATGAGAAGGTAGAATCCCCACTGAATAGTTTTCATCTTGTCAAGACAGGTCTAGTGAAAGGAAATGGGGATAAGATTATTATGATTCATAGTGAGTAATTGTTATTTGACTAATTGCAATCATGTCAACAGTAAAGGTAGAAATTTTGTAACAAAAAGGAGGAAGTAGTAAATCTTCTTCACTTTCAGCAAGCAATGTTGTATTACCTGAATATCTCAGGTTGTTAATGAGACTTCCTCCAATCCTGATGCCACCTTTTTCTTCATATAATCCAGCTTCTTGGATTATTTGCTCAGTAGAGTTGGAACCGACACCACGGCACATAACAACAACAACAACAATACAGGTTGAATAAGTCTGGTGAAAGAATACAACTTTGTTGTACAACTTTCTTAATTTTAAACAATTCAGTGTTTCCATGTTCTGTTCAAACAACTGCCTCTTGGTCCATGTACAGATTCCTCATGAGCACAATTAAGTGTTCAGGAATACTCATATTTACATTCCATCAATTTCAGAAGCCTTGTTCTTCAGTCTTCAGTGTTCCTTAGACTTCTTCCTTCAGTGCTATTGACTTTTGATCATATGCTGCCTTTTGAAATGGTTGAATATTGACCATTTCTTTTTGGTAAAGTGGCACTGTATATTCCTTCTATCATCTCTTGATGTTTTCTACATCATTCAAGATTTTACTCCAAAATCTTCCAGTATTGCAAGTCAAGGCTTGAATTATTTCAATATTTCAGATTGAGAAATACTGTGTGTGTTCTTCCCTTTTGCTTTTCTTACTTCTGATATTTGCACATTTCATTATAATAATTGACTTTGTCTTCTTGAGCTGACCATTGAAATTTTCTCTTCAGCTTTTTTTATCTCCTCAATTCTTCCATATACTTTAGCATCTCTATGCTGGAGAGCAAGTGAAACTCTTCTGACATTCATTTTGGTATTTTATCTTCATCCTTGTCTTCTTAGTGACTTTTTGTTTTCTTCCTGTATGATATTCTTCATATCATAGCACAATTCTTCTGGTTACAGTTATTATTGTCTAATACATCAAATCTGTTCTTGAGATGATCTCTATATTCATGTGGGATATGTTCAAAGTCATATTTTGACTCCTGAGGGCTTATTTTAATTTTCTTTAGCTTCAGCCTTAACTTGCATATGAGCAATTAATAGTCCATTCCACAGTCTGCTGCTGACCTTGTTTTGGTAGATGATATGGAGTTTTTCCATCGTCTTTTTTGCACAGATGTAGTCAGTTTAGTTCCTGTGTATTCCATCTGGTGTAGTCCATATGCATAACCATCTTTTGTGTTATGTAAATTAGGTATGTGCAATGAAGAAATCACTGATCTTGGAAAATTCTATCATGAAATCTCTAAAATCTTTTTGATAATCAAGGCAACATTTTCCAACTATTGATTTTTCCTCTTTATTGGCATTCCAATCACCAGCAATCATTAATACATCTCAATTGCATGTTTGATCAAATTTGTAACAAAAATATTGGTAGAATTATTCAATTTCAGTAGCAATGGCTTTAGTGTTTGGTGCATAAATTTGAATAATAGTGATATTAACAGGACTTCATTTTAGACATATGAATATTATCTTAGCACAGTCAGAATTATACTTCAAAAAAGGTTTTTAAATGTTCATTTTGATGATGAATGCAATGCCTTTCCTTTTCAGTCTGTCATTTCTGGCATAATAAACCATGTGAGTATCAGATTCAAAATAAATGCCAGTATATTTTAGTTCACTAATGCCTAGCATATCAGTGTATTCCATTTCATTTTTGACAGCTTCCAATTTTCCTAGCTTCATGCTTCATACCTTCAATGCTCTAATAATTAATGGGTGTTTGCAGCTGTTTCTCCTCATTTTGAGTTATGCCCCATCAACAAATGAAGGTCCCGAGTTATTTACTCCATTCACATCATCACATCGACTCTTTTGAGGAGTCAGCTTTTCCCCAGTGGTATTTTGACAATATCCTGTTGCTATTTGTCATGTTTAAATATTCAATATGCTGGTGCTATCTGAAAGTGTTTCACTGCTATTCATAGTTTCCAATGCCTAATAATTCTTTCTCCCATGTCTATCTTAGACTGGAAGCTCGGCTGAATCCTGTCCACCATGTGTTACTGCGCTGGCATTCCAAATGCTAGTGGCATGACTTCTAACATCATAATGACATTCATCCACCACTGTGCAACAAACCAACAGAAAAGTGTTTTTCTAACCACAATGCCATGTTCTTTTTCATCAAGTCCACCTTCTCAGATTATTCAATCTCAGCATAGAGATTAAATAAGTGAGGTGAAAGGATACAATTATCATATACACTTTTTTTTTAAATCAATTCTTGGAGCTTTGATTATTTTTTTATAATCAAAAAATTCTTCCTTTAATACCATCAGGTTTTTATAATGCATTAATTTTTTTTATTTGAAAGCATCAACAATTTTTTTTTAGCATAGTTGCTCTGTGTAGTCCTTATAGCTTCCTTGGATATTTTCTGAACCAAGAAATATTTTCCCATAGAATCCTTCAATTTTTCAAATTGAATGTTGAGTTTTTATTTTAGTTCTTTTATTTGAGAAATGTCAAGTCGCTTTTTGTTTTTTGTTTTTGTTTTTTTTTCCTTTTGGTTTTCTGAACTCAAGTCTATTCACATTGCATTATAATATTTTGTCTTCTTGAGCTGCCATTTGAAATTCTTGATTCAGCACTTTTACTTCAGCTGCTTTTTGTTCAAGAGCAATTTTGTGAGTCTCTTTTGACAGCCATTTTAGTATTTTCTTTCTTTCTTGTCTTGTTACTTGTTACTTCTTTCTTGTCAATATTTTTATATATAATGGATTGTTGTTGTTGTTGTGTGTCTTGAAGTTGGCTTCATTTCAAAGTGACCTATGTATGGCTTCTGACTCATAGTAACCTCCGCACACCTGTACTCAGACCATCCATTTGTTAGCTCATTTTTTGATCTAGTCAATATAGTTATGAAAATAATAGCAGCTGAGATTTTGTGATATGCTTATCATTATGATCAGTCTAGTTATTGTTCTTTTCTCTGTGAAGAAAGAAGCATGGAAGAGATAAAGCTGGATATGGCATGTATGTGTGACTGGAATTTTCATGGTTTAACCACTTTAACTTTCTCCTGTGTTGGTCCAGAACTTTTCTATAGGAGCTGCATCTAGGGCTCCACTCCTACCATGCAACCCCTGCATTTTAGATCCCAGAGCCTGTCCTGTCCTTCAGGCCAAGTGAGTCACTGAGATGCTGAGCTTCCTGTGAAGGCACTCAGGACCTGGCCTAGCACTGGGTCCACCAAGATGGTTTCTGGCTCCATTCAGCTCACTTGGAATGTCATTAAATTCATACACATTTATTTTAAACACCTACTCTGATATTCTTTCTTTCCTTTCTTCCCTCCCCAAAGTAAATTTGAGCTGCTGAGCCTTAAGCTGCATAAAAATTGAAAGCTCCATCCACACAGTCTTCCACTACCAGTGTATCTTCCTGTTGTCCTTGGACACAGAAACATCAGCTCCTGTCCAGCAGCTGATGTTGTACCCTAGCCAGAAGGAGGGACTGGAGGGTGAGGGACAATGCAGCTCAACTTCCTGGAGGTCACCAGGAGACATTCCTTGAGAAAGGGTACATTCCATAGTCATTGCTGCCATCCTTACCCATGGCATTATTAATTTACAAAAATAGAGAGTAGTAGATTTTTTTACTATTGCAGTAAATAAGAAATGATGTTTAAGGAGATAATTGAAAGTGAGTAGTATGTATAACAGAGCAGATAGATTGCATTTTACTTGACTTTGCAAGATAAATCTGAGTTTAATAGCTAAATTTCATACTCTGTTAAGGGGAAGACAGTTACTAAGTTCAGAGAAGACAATTTCTAAGTTCTAACAGAGATATGAAGCTAAGTGGAAGTACTCTTTGCTCATGCAGAAAAGTACTCTTGTATTTCTGAAGCATATTGCTGTTGCTAATTGCCATTGAACTCATTCTGAATCATAGTAACCTTGTATAGGGTTTCCAAGGAGCAGCTGGTGCATTTGAACCATGGACCTTATGGTTCAAACAAACTTTATTGTTGAGTGTTTACCCTACAGTGCCACACCAGTACTAGAAAGTATATTGAAATAAGGGAAGTAGAAAAGAAAATACTGTATTCCACTTTATACAGATAAATTAAATGAAGTATTAATCTAAGGATTTAAGTAACTTCATCTCTGGAATCTGCAGGCAGGAATCAATATATGAAATTATTCCTTTTCATTATATCATCTAAATGTAGACCAATCACTATATTTAAATAATTTTAAAATATAGAATGAAAGGACATTAAGTGCATGATAGTTTACCAGAGGGTTATTGGAAATTAAGGATCCAAATAAGAAAAATATCATTGATTTCTAAGATGAGCATTGAGGTTTTCATTTAAGATGAAGTTTAAGACAAAGTTTTGGATTAATGGTAGAGAAGAAGTGCAGTACGTAGGATCAGAGAATAGCAAGAGACCATTGGAAAGTCAATTTGAGGTGGTTGGTGTTACAGTGAAATTACATCATATATAAATATAATTCATGTGTTGATCTTATATTTGTTGGACACACCAGTAAAATGTGGCACATATTCAGAATATAAGAAAGGATTTATGGACAACAATGTAAATTAGCTCATTCATAATCCTTAAAACTCTCATCTAGTATTTTCTTTCTATATTCAGTAACCAAGAACATCCACTGCAGAAAGGTTGCAAATACACTGTAAGTTTCACCATTGAATATACTGTATCAAATTTTAAAAATGGGAGTAGAAGATCATGAGATAAAGACCATGCCTTTGTTGCTTAAGATTTTTGTTATGCGGTATAGTCTTGCAATATAATCATCTGTCAGTTTGTCATACTGTGGTAGCTTGTGAATTGTTGTGATTCTGGAAGCTATGCCACCAATATTTTAAATACCAGCAGGGTCACCCATGGTGGACAGGTTTCAGATGAGCTTCCAGATTAAGACAGACTAGGAAAAAGGAGTGATGAACTACTTCCAAATATTTAATCACTTAAAGCCTTATGAATAGCAGAGAAATACTGTCAGACATAGTAGCAGATAATGAGCCTCTCAGGTTGGAAAGCACTCAAAATATGACTGGGGAAGAGCTGCCTTTTCAAAGTAGAGGTGACTGTGATGATGCGAATGGAGTAAAGCCCATGGGTGAAAAGCCCACGGGACATTCATTTGCTGATGGGGCACAACTCAAAATGAAGACAAACAGTTGTAAACATTCATTGAAAATTGGAACATGGAATGTATGAAGTATGAATATGGGAAAATTGGAATTGTCAGAAATGAAATGGAATGCATAAACATCAATATCTTGGAAATTTGTGAACTGAAATGGACTAGTATTGGCCATTTACAAACTGACAACCACATGGCTTACTATGCCAGAAATGACAAATTGAAGAAGAATGGTGTTCCATTCATTGTCAAAAAGAACATATCCAGATCAATCATGAGGTAAAATGCTGTCTGTGATAGGATAATATCCATGCACATATACAGGGAAGCCCAGTTAATACCACTATTATTCACATTTACGCACCAAACACTAAAGCCAGTGAGGATGAAATAGAAGAATTTTACCAACTTTTTCAATCTGAAATTAATCATTACTGGTGATTAGAATACAAAGGTTGGGAACAAGAGGATATATCAGTAGTTGGAAAATATGGCCTTGGTGATAGAAATGATGCTGTAGAATGCATGATAGAATTCTGCAAAAGCAATGACTTATTCATTTCAAATACCTTCTTTAGAAAGCATAAGAGACAACTGTACACATGGACTGCACCAGAAGGAATACAGAGAAATCAAATTTACTACATCTATGGAAAGAAAGGATAGAAATAGGCTATATCATCAGTCAAAACAAGGCCAGGGACAGACTGTGGAACAGATCATCAATTACTCATACGCAAAGTCAAACTTTAAGTTTAAGTCCAGAACACTTAATTGTACTTCTAAGAAATCTGTACCTAGACCAAGAAGCAGTTGTTCGAACAGAACATGGGAACAC
>NW_006408591.1:7855164-7859998 GCF_000296735.1 Chrysochloris asiatica | reverse complement strand
AAACATTTTATAATCATTTTTCTGAATTCTTTCTCAGGCATTTCCAGGGCCTGCCATCCTTCCAGAATGGAGTCCAGATCTACTTCTGGGTCCTTTGTCTCAGATATTTTATCTTTTTTCTGGACATGTGCTGAAATGGTCATCTGTTTTTGCTTCTTGGACATGTTTGATGTTTATCTGTGGTCCTAATGCTTAAATGAGTATGTAGTTTGGTACTTTTTTTTTTTTTAATGCTTTCTGGTTTCTTCCAGGAAGATGTGGTCAAGGTGTGGTCTTCCCTTTTCACTCCTCTTATTGCTTGACTCAGAGTAACTTTCACAGGTGCTGTCTGTTTCCTTGGTATCTGTCAGCTGGTATTGGTTATTGCCTGAGTTTTGGTGTTTAATAGGGTGTGAATGTAGCTTGGCTATTTGGCAGCAGTTGCTGACTCTTCTTGTGTAGAATAGGGAGACAAAGAGTCCTCCAATAACCGAAGGGAGCCCGTGTCATCTGGCCATCTGGCAAACCGAATAATTACATTTTGCAAAACATTATTATGTATGACTCAAATTATAAAGAAATAAAATGTGGGAAATCCTCTGATATTGTTATATGTTGAGAAAGCTAAAAGTTATTTCAATCAGAACTGGATATTCTGAATAACATTACTAAAAGTGCAGGGGAATTAGGACAAACTGATTGTGGTAAATGACTTCTGTTTTTATAGATAGAGTCAGACTTTGATAGATATGACATTCTATCATCTTTCTTTTATTTATTTATAAATCGTAGTGATCATTTGCTTTTAGTTCTTATAGTTCTTTGTTGTTGTTTTTTTTTCTTTCCTTATAGTTAAGTAAAATTTATGATCCATTTGGGAAATTTTTAGTGTCTGTGGATAGATACAATGCAATATGAGAATAAAAAGACAATAAACATTTTCATTGAAAATCAAGGTCTCACTGCTTTCACTTTCCAGTATTTCTTAAAAATGTCAGTGTTGTTGAACATTTTATTGTTAGATTCAGGTATGATGTCATATAGCCACATATTTCAGTGTCTGATTCTGGAGCTAATGGGGGAAGAATTACTAGTCAAATTTAACTTAGGAGAAACTGTTCAGAAAATCTACCTAATTTCAATTGGAATTGAATATATAAACCTTGTTTATTTTAGTAAGAGAAGATATTAAGCAGGAAGAGAATTGTGAAATGATGTAACTGTCCAACTTTATTCTTTTGAATGAGGGTAGATATATCTATAGCTTTGTTGTTGCTGTTAAGGCCATCAATTTGGTTCTGATTCACAGCAACCCTGAATAGTGTTTCCCAGAAGTGGCTGGTGAGTTTGTACCATATACAAGATTCCTATGAGTTGGAGATGACTCTACAGCAATCAGTTATAACAACAACAAAAAAGGAAATGAAATTCTCGAGAATTGCATTGCCTAAGAATTTCAGATTTTACAGAATAGTCAAAAATTATAATAGCAGAAATTAGTACTGTAAACATTGCTACAACTGTCTCAGATCTATTTTCCCACTGCTATAACAGTTGAAGTCCTAGTATGGTTCTGTGGGTTAATGTGCTGGATTGCAAAGTCTATTTGAACTGCAAGGTCAGTAGTTCAAACTCACCAGTTGCTCTTCAGAAACCCTATACAGGTCACTGTGAGTTGGAACTGACTCAAACGCACTTAACAACAACATGACAGCTGAACAGAAATTTTCAAAGGGCAGCTTGAGAAGACAAAGTCAAGTAAAATAATGAAATGTGCAAAGATCTCACACAAAACAAAAATAGAAGAATATAGTCAAAATTTCTCAAGCTGAAAGAACTGAAAAATTCAACCCTCGACATGCAATATTGAAGAATTCTATGGGCAAAATATTGAATGATGTAGAAAGCATCAAAATAAGATGAAGGCATATAAAAAAGAAATGGTTGATGTTCAGCCATTTCAAGAGATAGCCAAAGGTATTGAAAGAAGAAGTTCAAGGTGCACTGGAGGCATTGGCAAAGAATACGGCTCCAGAAACTGGTGGAATACAAATGGAAATCTCTCATCAATCTGATGTAGCATTAAAGACATTCACTCATGTATGCCAAGAAATTTGGAAGAGAGTTATCTAACTAAATGATTGGAAGAGATCCATATTTTGAACCAATCCAAAGAGAGTTAACCCAAAGGAATATAGAACTCATCAGACAATATGATTATCATCACATGCCAGTAAAATTTGGTAAAGGTAATTAAAAAAAAAACAAAAAACAGATGCAACAGTACATTGGCCGGGAACTGCCCGAGGTTCAAGAAAGATTTAGATGAGGATATGGAATGAGAGATATCAAATCTGATGTCAGATTGATCTTGGCTTAAAGCGGAGAACACCAGGAAGATGTTTACCTGTACTGTACTGACTATGCAAAGGCTTTTGACTGTGTGAATCATGACAAGCTATAGATAATATTATAATGAATGGGTATTCCAGAACACTTAATTGTGCTCATGAGGAACTTGTACATAGGCTGAAAGACAGATGTTTTAACAGAAAAAGGATACACTGACTGAATGCCTAAAATCAGAGAAGGTGTGCACCAAAGTTCTATTCTTTTATCATACAAATTCAGTCTATGTGTTTAGCAAATAATCTGAGAAACAAGATTATATGAAGAAGAATATGGCGTCAGGATTGGAGGAAGATTCATTAACAACATGCGATACACAGATGGTACAACATTGCTTGCAGAAAGGAAATACAACGGAAAATACTGATGAAAAGCAAAGACTTCAGTATGGGTGGCATATCAATGGAAGTAAAATAAAAATCACCACTAGACTGATAAATAGCATTATAATAAAAGGAGAAAAGATTGAAGTTGCAGAGACTCCATTTAGCTTAGATCATTACACACTGATCTGGTATATAGTAGTTGGTGTTGCCTCATAAGAACCCACAGGAGGATTGGCCTCTGGGCTTTCAGCTGGGACTTTCAGATGCTTCCTCTTTGTTCCATGGGAAAATTGTGTCCTGTGGCCACAAAGCTGGAACATTTTGGGAGTGCTCTCCCACCCACGTGAAGATACCCAGGCTGGACAAAGAGAGTGTGACAAGGGAGAGTACAGGAGTTGAAGAAAAAAAAAAGGGGGAGTGGGGCGGAGAGTCACACCTCTTTTCCATGAGTCACTGGGTGGTTTCCATGCTGTAGCATGAAATGATGTTTTGCTTTGGTCCTGTGTGATGTTCTTGATGCCATAACACAGACTTTTCTAGGCTTCAGTCATTAGTGAACAATGTAATAAATCTGTTCTTGATATTGTCTCTAAATTCTGGTGGGATGTATTACAGGTCATATTTTGGGTTTTGTGGACTTACTACAATTTTCTTCAGCCTCTGTCTGAAGTTGCATATGAAAAATCAGTGGGCTGTCCCACAGTCTGACACTGCCTTGTTTTGACTGAGGATATTGAGCTTTCTGTTGTTTCTTCCCACAGATGTAGTCAATTTGAATTCTATGTATTCCATTTGGTAAGGTTCACATTTATAGTCACTTTTTTTATGTAGTAGAAAAAGGATTGTTGTTAGATGCCATCGAGTCAGTATTGACTCATAGCAGCCCTGTGCACAACAGAATGAAATATTGTCTGGTTCTGAGCCAATCTCACAATTGTTGCCATGCATGCAGCCATTGGTGCTGCTACTTTGCCAATCCATCTCACTGGGGGTCTTCCTCTTTTCCTCTGACCCTCCACTTTATCAAACATGATATCCTTTTCCAGGGACTGGTCTCTCCTGACAATATGTCCAAACTATGAGAGATGAAGTTTGGCCATCCTGGCTTCTAAGGAGCACTCTGGATGCACTTATTCCAAAACAGATCTGTTGGTTGTTTTGACATTTTCAATATTCTCCAACACCATAACTCAAATGCATCAATTCTTCTATGATCTTCCTTATTTCACTATTCAATTTTTATATGCATATGAGGTTATTAAAACTATTATGCTTGGGTCAGGCACACCTTTGTCCTCAAGCTGATATCTTTGCTCTTCAAGAAAAAAGGTATTATGAATGAATGCATCATTGATATTGAAAAAGTTTATCACACAATTTCCAGAATCGTTTATTTCAACAAGACCATATTTTCAAACCACTAATTCTTCCCCTTCATTTCCAACTCAAATTCTGATCGCCAGTAATTATCAATGTATCTTGGTTGCATATTCTATTAATTTCAGACTGAGCAAATTAGCATAATCCTTTAAATTCATCATCACTGGCTTTAGTGCTTTTTCCATGAATTTGTATGATAATGGCGACAACTTTTCTCACTTGAATTGTTTTTAAGTGTCCTCAGAGTCAGTTCTAACTTACAGCAACCCTGAATAAGGTTTCCACAGAGTGGCTAGTGGGTTTGAAACTCCAACCTTGTGGTTAGCAGTCCAGTGCTTATCCTAGCACCACACTAAGAGTCCAGTCTCACTTTTAGGAGTATCTGTATTTTCCATCAGGATTGGAGGAAGACTCATTAACAACCTGCAATATGCAGGTTATAAAACCTTGCTTGCTGAAAGTGAAGATGATTTAAAATATTTACTGATGAAGATCAAAGACCACAGTCTTTGGTATGGGTTGCATCTCAATATAAAGAAAACACAAATCCTCACCACTGGACTGATAAACAACATTCTTATCAAGGGAGAGAAGATTGACGTCAAGAACTTCATTCTTCTTTGATCAACTATCAACACTCACGGAAGCAGCAGTCAAGAAATCAAACAAGGTATTGCATTGGTCATATCTGCTGCACAAGACCTTTTAAAAGTGTTGAAGAGGAAAGATGTCAGCTTGAG
>NW_006408591.1:7852056-7852492 GCF_000296735.1 Chrysochloris asiatica | reverse complement strand
TACCAAGCTGTTTTGACCACTGTAGCCATGTAGTATATTTTAAAGTTGGGGAGTGACAGACCTCCAACTTATTCTTGTTCTTAAGCAGTGCTTTACTTATCCTGGGTCTCTTTCCTTTTCATATAAAGTTTGTAATTGCTTTTTCCATCGCTTTGAAAAATGTCGTTGGAATCTGGATTGCGATAGCAATATATGTGTAAATTGCTTTGGGCAGTATTGACATTTCACAATGTTAAGTCTTCCTATCCAGGAACATGGTATATTCTTCCATTTTTGTAAGTCTCTTTTAGTTTCTTGCAGAAGTTTTTTTGTAATTTTCTTTATATAAGTCCTTAGTTTCTCTGGTTACATTTTTTCCAAGATATTTCATTCTTTGGGTGGCTATTGTAAATGGTATTTCTTTTCTAATGTCCTTTTCAACCCTGTCATTTTTGGT
>NW_006408591.1:7843905-7851956 GCF_000296735.1 Chrysochloris asiatica | reverse complement strand
GGGCTGCCAAAAGAACCAACAGATCTGTGTTGGAACAATTGCAGCCAGCTTGCTACTTGGAGGCCACGATGGCCAAACTTCATGTCCAGGACCCGGCATTGTTTCATTCTGTTGTGCATAGAGTCGCTATGAGTCAATACTGACTTGATGGCACCTAACAACAACAAGTATGAGTTCAGCACATATACTAATATTTGTTGCTGTTATTGTTGTTGTTGATGTGTGCTGTTGAGTCAGTTTCAGAGTTTCAACTCTTATCCTAGTAGTTACCATTGCATTGCTTATCCTGCAGCACCTCACCAGGGTTCTTTACTAATTGTTACCGCTGAGTCAGTAACGACTCGATGGCACGTAACAACAACAACAACAAAATTTTTCATTCAAGGAGCTCTGGTAGTGTAGTGGTTATGAATCAGGCTGCAAACCTTAAGGTCAGCAGTTCGAAACTACCAGCCGGTCCATGGGAGAAAGATGAAGCTTTCTGCTCCTGTAAAGATTTATAGCTTCGGAAACCCTGTACAGGGTTGCCAGGGGTCGGAACCGACTCAATGGCACTTAACAACAACATTATTCAGTCAGTCATTCATTCATTACCTACTAAGCACCTTTAGTATACATTGTTGTTGTTGCATGCCCGTCAAGTTTGCTCCGATTCATAGCGACCTTTTATATAGGGTTTCTGAAAAGTAGCTGGTGGGTTTGCACCACCAACCTTGCAGTTAAAGCTGACCTTCTGATTTAGTGCTTTATCCTACTGCACAATACTAGGACTCTGTTATATAGATCTTGTAACAAATCATGTACTTTCAGTCTTATAACTTTGCTATACTTCACAAATCTGAATACTTACAGAATTAATGAGTATGTTCAAACCTGGTTTTTGGTGTGAGGCAAGTAATGAATTCCATTTTCCTTGTCTGCAACCATTATGTTGACTGTGAAAAGTTAAAAACTCTAACCGTGTTTTTTCTTCAAGATTCCATGTAACCAGTGTTGAATATTTCCTCACTGTACTGACTGGTTTAATATTCAACATTAAATACTAATAGCTCCTTTTGTTAAATGTTTGCTATGTGGCAGATGCTGTGCTACAAACTTTGCACACTGTACCTTGTAGGATTTTCAAAAACATTAGTCATTGATTTTATACCTGTTTAAAATTAAGAGATCAAAGAAAGTGAAATTACTTAATATTCCTAAGGTGACATGCACATCTAAAGAAAGTAGAACCCGTATTTGACTCCGAATACTACCAGCTCTTCTGTGGGAGACTAATGAGGGTTTCTGCTCCCGTAAAGATTTGCAACCTTGGAAACCCTGTGAAGGGTCACTATGAGTCGGAACCAACTCCACGGTACTTAAAAACAACAACATATGTATTAAAAAAAAAAAAAAAATTGGTCATGGGACCAATTTATAATATAGCATGTTGTTGTAGTTAAGTGCTGTCAAGTCAGTTTCAACTCATAGAGACCTTGTATAGGGTTCCCAAGGAGCAGCTTGTGAATTTGAACCATAGACCTTGCAGTTTAAACTGACCTTGCAGCCCAGTGCCACACCAGGACTCCTCAATATAGTATAGTTGGACTTTTATTGGGGTAAACGGTTCTTCCGTGCTTTGCTTCAATGAAGCCCAATTTCAGATATTGTGCTTACTCAACAGGCAGAACAATAGGTTGTGTGACTAGTTAGTTCTGTAAGCTTTCATATAAACAGAAAAGATCAATACTTGTAATGCTTTCTAAACTTTAAATAATTGTGAGGGCACCGTTGTTAAATCATTCTCTGCTACACTTCCACTTTGGATCAGATCTAGAAAATAGGACTATTATTTCTGAAAATCATTAACCCTCTTTTTTTCTCTCCTTTCTCATACCTTTAACCCTTCACAAAGACTACTATGTAAACCACAGCAAACAGTGTTTCATTTATTGTAAAATTCACAATTGGAAGTGCATTAAAACTCCAGTTATCTGTTTTTGGTGTGAAAAATCAAACAAATGGGTTAATGTTCTCAATTAAAATTATTTATTTGGAAGGTCATGAAAATGTTATAATTTATAATTAGAACAAATTGAGTTTTTTGATCATTTACTATGTCATATTCAGCACGTTTCTGTCTGTTAAGAACACAGACATTCTTCCAACAGCATCAATATTATAAAATTACCTTTCTTCAGGTAAAATGGGTTTTACATGTATTTGACTGTCCACAAAGTTCTATTCTACTATTCTAGATCCATAATACACATAAACCTCAAAGCATTCTTCTTCTTTGTCTTCTTTGTCTTCTTCTTCTTTTAATGAAATGAGTCTAATTCTGATCTGTGTGTCTGTAAGTGGGTATGTCATTAGACTGATCCAAACCATGATCATCTCTTGTTTGGATGACACAATAGTTTACTTATTGATCTTCCGGTTTCTACCCTTTCCCAACTATGGTTTCTTCTCTACTCAGTGACCGGAGGAGTACTGTTGTGGAGCTGTGAGTCCTGGTGTGGCACTGTAGGATAAACATTTAACTATCAACCCTAATATCTGCAGTTAAAATCTATCAGCTGACCCTCAGAAGCCCTATACAGGATCACTATGACTCAGAACTGACTTGACAGTACTTAACAATAATGACACCACTTGCAACAAGAGCAATCCTTCAAAATGCAAGTTAGAATAAATTCCATGTTCTACCCAAAATTGTTCTGTAACTTGCATATTTACTCACAGAATAATTTATCCATGCCCTCACAATAGTTTATAAGATCTTTCATAGTCTGTCCTTCTAATCCTTCTCTCCTACCAATCACTATTTCTCAGCATCATTACATTGTCTGTTCCATCCATGTGAATGCTCTTAGCACATAACAGCTTCTGTTCAGCTAGCATCTACTCAGGAGGACTACTATATAAAATTTCAAGACATTAACACTCCTGACCTTCTTTAATGTTGTCTGTGTCTTGTTTGGAGCCCTGAGTGGCAACATAAGATAAGTACTAAACTTCAAGATTGGTTTGAACTGCAAGGTCAGAGTGCCAAAGTCACCAGCTGCTCCTCAGAAACCTTATACAGGGTCACTATGAATCAGAACCAACTGGACAGCACTTAACAGCAACAACAACAATGTGCTATTATGCCATTACACTTTCACTTTAGCATATCACTTACTTATAATGTAGTTGTTGTTGTTAAGTGCTGTTGGGTCAGTTCCATATCATAGCAGCCCTGTATAAGGTTTCCAAGGAGGGGCTGGTGGGTTTCAACTGCCAATCTTGTGGTTAGCAGTGCAGAGCTTATCCTATATCATGACACTTGGACTTCATTACTATTTATTTTAATTGTTGTTGAGTGTCATTGAGTTGATTCTGATCCATAGAGACCCTGTATAGGGTTTCTGAGGAGCGGCTGATGAGCTTCAACTCTTAACCTTGTGGTTCAAATCGACTTTCCTGTCCAGTGCATTAAGCCACAGCACCACACCAGCACTCCATTATAATAGTTTACTTAAAAGTCTGTAAATTCCAGGAGGTTACACGTGCCTCTGTGCTCATTGATGTATATTGAGCACTTAGAAAATTGTCTTAAGTTCAGTAAGTATGTGCTGATTAAATGAATGAATGATAAAGAAAATCCTTGAAATAATCTTTACTTAAGATGGAAGATTTAATATCAGCTATATCATGTCTATAAATGTACTTCAGTGGATCTAATCAAAGAGATACACATTTATCTGTGAGACTAACCTTATGGTTTTTTGTTTTGTTTAATCAAACCAGCTACCTTGAACATAGACCATTCTATTTGGATTCCAGTATTTTTCATATTTAATTGCTTGCTTAATATTAAATACATAGGCAACTTTTATATACAGTAAATTATGATTAATTATATCACATCAGAGAAGCCAAACAGCAATCGATTGAAATTATTCATTCTTACTTTTTATAAAATGCTAATTTGTTAATATTAAAGAATTGAGTTTCTTTATACCAACTAGTTTCCATTTGTGGTTTTTAAGGGCTATTGAGTAGATTCCAACTCATAGCAACTCTGTATAGAGTTTTCAAGGAGCAGCTGAGGTACCAACAATGCATAGTAAAATTATCCCACCCTGGCTTGACTTATTTTATAGCATATGAATGTTGACCATATGATAAGGATAAATCAAATGTCTTTTGGTTGAGGAGACTCAACCAAGAGCAAAGTTTAGAGCCTTTAAAACTGTAAACAATCTAAGCCATGCTGGCATCTGCTTTTCAAAGAGATGAGAATATGAAATGTGTTGCATAGCATCCTTAGCTTTAATTTTTAGCAAAGAAAATATTATATTTGCTTAATCACTTCTATATATTTGGTTCAATTTATAAGCTCATTGTTCTTCATCTAGGACTTGAAACAAGGAATATCGTCATTGACATCAGTTGGATCTGGGCTAAATGCAGAGAGTACCAGAAAGATATTAACCTGTGCTTTATTAACTATGTAAAGGCTTTCAACTGTGAGGATCATAGCAAACTGTGGGCAACATTGCAGAGAATGCATATTCAAAACAGTTGTGCTCATGAAGAATCTGTACATAGATAGAGCAAGAGGCAATTGTTTGAATAGAACAAGGGAACACTGAATGCTTTAAAATCAGGAAAAATGTGTTCCAGGATTGTATTCTTACAGCATACTTATTCAATCTGTATGCTGAACAAATAATCAGAGAAACTGGATTATATGAAGGAGATTGTGGCATCAAGATTGGAGGAAGTCTTATTAACAACCTGTGATATGCAGATAATATAGCCTTACACTTCTACAGCCTTGCACTTATCAACAATATTTATGGAACCCTGGAACTGTAGTGGATTATGAGCTGGGCTGCTAACCTCAATTTCAGCAGTTCAAATCTACCAGCAGCTTTGTGAAAGAAAGACGAGGCTTTCTACTCCCACAAAGATTTAAAGCTTCAGATATCTGTACAGGGTCTCACTGGGTTGAAACCAATTTGACAGCATACAAATACGAGCATCACATACATATATAATTGTGGAAAGTGGTAGCTCTATAAGATAAGCACTGGACTATGAACCATAGTTTGGTGGTTTGAGTCCACCATTGAGAAAGATGAAGCTTTCTGTTCCTCCAAAGATTGAAAAGCCTTGGAAACCCTATACACAGTCACTATGAGTTGGAACTGACTCAAGGATACTCAACAACAATACATATGACTATGTAGCTTTAAGGGATTAATTTTTATTAAAAAGTAGCGAATATATTTATATAAAGTTAGTCATTATAAATTATTCCATATTAGAGGGGTCAAAGAGTAATTTATATATACATATGCATATATGAGAGATAAAGAGACTATTGCTAAAAGTGAGGTTTGGGAATATGAGTCAAATACATAGTTATGATTTATAAAATTTGGTTAAGGTACTAAATATTATACCTACATTATAAACAGTAATAGGAAAAGTTATTGCCATTTTATAGGATTTGGACGGAGTGCTGGTGTGCCACAGTGGTATTTGCACTGGACTACTAGCCACAAAGTTGGCAGTTCACACCACCAGCTGCTTCTCAAAATCACTATGCAAAGTTATTAAGAGTCAGAACTAATTTGATGGTGTACATCAACAACAATAATATGGCATTAAGTTAATGTGGTGGTGTTGGTTATGTGCCGTGGGGTTGGAACCGACTCATAGTGAACATGTATAGGGTTTCTGAGGCTGTAAATCTTTACGGGAGCAGAAAGACTCATCTTTCGCCTGCGGAACAGCTGGTAGTTTCGAACTGCTGACCTTAAGGCTTGCAGCCCGTTTGGTAACCACTACACTACCAGAGCTTCTTAGTTAATGTGGCTGATGTTAACTATTATTGAGTTGGATTTGACTCATAGCTTCCCTATATATGGCCCTGACCTGTCTTATGACTGTTGTACTTACACCATAGTTGTAGCTAATGTGTCAATCCATCTCATTAAGTGTCTTCTCCTTTTTTGCCAATGCTCCATTTTACCAAGAATGATGCAATTATCCAGGGACGTGTCCTTTCTGTTAGCATGCCCAAAGAGGTGAGACAAAGTTTCATCATCCTCACTTCTAAGGAACATTCTGGTTGTACTTCTTCCAAGACAGACTTTTTGTTTTTCTGGCAGTCGAAGTTATATTCAATATTCTGGAGTAACTCCATAATTCAAATATAATTTAGAATGCTAGATTCCAAATTTATTTTTCTATATTATTGGATAAATTTAATGTGATATAATTTCTGACATGAAGTAATCTATTTAGAAAATAACATTCTGCGTAAAACCATATATGAAAGAAAGGAACAAAGGCCATTCTATTAAGTTATACTGTCAATGTAGATATAATTGGACATTTTGTTCAGGACAGTCAGGTTGAAGTGCTGTTTTTCAATCATTGCTAGATTTCTGCAATTGAAATTCTTACACATGTGAAGTCATATCAAAGGCATGATATCCTACAAGCTGAAAAAAAGTTACATATACATAAATTTGATGTACCATTTCCATTTTGAAATGATTGAGCACATAAGTACCTTTATTGCCTAAAAAAAAAATCCAAGAGGATTATAAAATATACAACCGGAGTGTTTAAATCCACAGTACCTTTAATAAAAAACAGAAAATACCTTCCTCAGGTGTGAACTTTTATACAATTTCTGGAAGATAAAAAGCAGAACTTCAGAGAAGAAATAATGCATGGCTAAAAGGAAAAAAGAATAACAGAATTTGGAAACTATTTAAACAAACAAAGACAGATATCTGACAGTTGAAACCTTTCAGAACATACCTATTCCAATTATCTTTTTAACCATTCAACAGTATTTGCTTCTCTTCTGTTTTTTTTTTTTCTTTTTTGTTTATGTGTGTGTGTGTTTGAATGTACACAAAAACACTCAAGAATATATAATCATTTAAACAACCAAAGGGTACATTCTGTAAACCTGCCTCCTGGCTTACAGCACACAATTTTTTTCCCTTTCCATGAGTTTGGAATCCCCAGCTGCTCTATTTCTCCATGTCATCATCTCTACATCCATCTCTGGTGTCATTGCTTCTCTAGATAAAGTCTTACATTATGCTCATGCTCTTCTCCCTTGACAGACTTTTCCTAGACTGTAAGATTAACAACTCCCCCTTTTTTGTTACAGAACTTCTACCTTTACAGTTATGACAATCGCAATTAGTCATGATAACAATTGTTGTTGTTGTTGTTGTTAGGTACCATCAAGTCAGAACTGACTCATAGCAACTTCATGCACAATAGAACAAAACAATGTCCGATCCTGGGCCAATCTCACTACTGTTGCCACACTTGAGCCCATCAATGCTGCCACCTGGGCAATCCATTTCATTGGGGGTCTTCCTCATTTTCTCTGACCCACCATATTACCAAGCATGATATCCTTCTCTAGCAATTGTTCCCTCCTGACAATATGTCCAAAGTATGAGAGACGAAGTTTGGCCATCTTGCCCTCTAAGGAGAACTCTGGCTACACTTCTTCCAAAATGGATCTTGGTTCTTTTGGCAGCCCATGGCACATTCAGTATTCTCCTCCAACACCATAATTCAAAGGCATCAATTCTTCTATGATCTTCCTTATGCACTGTCCAGTGTTCCCATCCATATGAGGTTATTGAAAATATCTTATATTGATGGAGGAGCTCCATCAATAGACATGCAGCTCCTCACTGCACATCTAACTGATCCGCCATCTTGATAGGTCAGGCGCATCTTAGTCCTCAAGCTGACATCTTTGCTCTTCAACACTTTAAAAAATTCTTGTGCAGCATATTTGCCTAATGCAATACATCGTCTGATCTCTTGACTGCTGCTTCCGTGAGTGTTGATAGTTGATCCAAGAAGAATGAAGTCCTTGACAACTTGAATCTTTTCTCCCTTGATAAGAATGGACTAGTGGTGAGGATTTTTGTTTTCTTGACATTGAGATGTAATCTATACTGAAGGCTGTACTCTTTGATCTTCATCAGTAAATGTTAAAAGTCCTCTTCACTTTCAACAAGCAAGGTTGT
>NW_006408591.1:7835857-7837310 GCF_000296735.1 Chrysochloris asiatica | reverse complement strand
AAAATGCCTTTTCTGCATCAATTAATATGATCATGTGGTTCTTTTCCTTTTTTTAAATTTATATGGTGGGTTACATTGCTTTTTTTCCCCTAACATTTAACCATCATTACATCCTTGAATCACACTTGGTCATAATATATTATTTTTTGATATGTTGTTGACTTCTGTTGGCTAGGATTTTGTTGAGAATTTTTGCATCTATGTAAATGAGTGATATAGGTCTATAATTTTCTTTCTTATTGATATCCTTCCCTGGTTTTGGTATGAGGGTTATGCTTGCTTCATACAATGTATTGGGAAGTTTTCCATCCTCCTCTATATTCTGGAATAATTTCAGTAGAATTGGTGACAGCTCTTCTCTGAATGTTTGGTAAGACTCTCCAGTGAAGCCATGGACCTGGACTTTTTTTGGTTGAGATTTATTTGATGACCTGTTCAATTTCTTCCATTGTTATAAGTATTGTCAAGTATTCTACTTCACTCTGTAAGTTTAGGTAAGTTGTACTTTTCTAAAAATGTATCCATCTCTTCTAGATTTTCAAATTTGTTGGAGTACAATTCTTCATAATATTCTGTTATTATACTTTTTATTTCTTTTGGTTCTGTTGACATCACCCATGTTGTTTTTTATTTGTGTTATTTGTGCCTTTTCCCTCTTTTCTATTGTTAGTTTTACCAATGGTTTATCAATTTTATTAATCTTTTCAAAGAACCAGCTTCTTGTACTGTTGATTTTTCTAAGGATTTTTGGTTTTCTATTTTGTTTATTTGTGCTCTAATCTTTAATGTTTATTTTCTTCTGTTGACAGTAGGTTTAATTTGCTGGTCTGTTTCTAGTTGTTGGAGATGTTATGTTTATATCTTGATTCTTTCTTCTTTTTGGATGTGTGCCTTTATTGCAATAAAATTGTCCTCTTAGCACTGCTTTTGCTGTGTTCCAAAGATTTTGGTATGTTGTGTTTACATGCTCATTTGTTTGTAGGAATTTTGTGAATTCACATTTTATGTCTTCTACTATCCAGTAGCTTTTAATCAGGGTGTTATTCAGTTTTACATGTATTTGACTTTATTTCCTTTATCTTCTTATCTTCCTATTGTTGATATCTAATTGTATAGCATTGTGGACTTAGATGATGCCTTTTAGTATTTTGATGATTGTAAATTTATGGTGCCTTGTTTTGTGGCCTAACACATGGTCTATTCTTGAGAATTTTCCATGTTCGCTGTAAAAGAATGTGTATTTTGCTGTTGTTGGGTTGAATGCTATATACACATCTATGAGTTCAAGTTGGCTGATGGCATTTTTTAGTTCCTCTGTATCTTTATCTAGTTTCTTTCTGATTGTTCTATCCTTTTTTGAAAGTAGTGTATTAAAATCTTGGACTATTATTGTAGATCTGTCTATTTCTTTCTTCAAATCCATTAGAGTTTGTTTTATGTATTTTGGAGCTCT
>NW_006408591.1:7833728-7835383 GCF_000296735.1 Chrysochloris asiatica | reverse complement strand
TCTATCTTGTTTCTACACATATGCTGATATCTTCTGTTGTTTCTTGTGCATTTTCAATTATTAGATGTGTTTTTAAAAATTAGATGGATGTATGCTGATATGTTAGTAAGCTTTCTTATTGCCTCCAGGTTGATGTGATTGGGAGATGGGCTTCCCTATTCACTTTTATTACTATCCTACTTATAGTAACTGTAGTAGGTATTGGCTGTGTATCTGGTGTACAGCAGCTGGTATTAGTTCTTGCCTGCATGGTAAGATTTTATATGGTGTGATCTGCTCCATAAGCCTTCACTCAATTCACAATAAAAAGTTTGTTTTAAAAAAGATTAAAAAAAACTAAGTAAAGTGTACCTGTTAAAGTTTAAAACAGCAAACAAAACAACAAGAGTAATTAAAAATTATAAAATCAATACAATTAAAAAATATATAAATAAAATAAAAATATATGATTGTTGTTGTTAAGTGCCTGTGAGTTGGTTTTGACTCATAGAAACCCTATGCACAACAGAAGGAAATACTGCCTTATCCTGTGCCAGCCTCACAATTGCTGCTGTATTTGAGCCCTTTGTTTCTGTCTTTCTCATTTCAATCACCAATAATTATGAATGCATTTTATTGCATGTTTGATCAATTTCTGACGGAAAAATTCTTCCATTTTGTTATTTTTGGCTTTAGTGGCTGGTTGGTAAATTTGAAAAAATTATCTTCCTTTTAGACACGTAGATATCACCCTATAACAGACGGGATTGTATTTCAAGATTGATTTCGAAATATTCTTATTTCATAATGAATGTGATACCATTCCTCTTCAATTTCATGTTCCCAGCATCGTAAACCATATGTCTCTGGGATTCGAAATGGTGAATGCCAGTTCATTTCAGCTCACTAAGCCTAGGATATCGAACTTTATGCATTCCATTTCATTTTTGATAGCTTCTAGTTTTCCTAGATTCATATTTTGTACATAATACATTCTGATTATTAATGAATGTTGGCAGCTGTTTCTTCTTATTTTGAGTTGTGTCCCACAGCAAATGAAGGTCATATGACTATGTTTTAGGGTTTTTGAGAAGTGGTTGGTTGAACTGTTGACCTTTTGGTTAAAAGTTCAGTGGTTATCCTACAGTGTCACACAAGGACACAAAAAGAAAGAAGCAAAATATATGTTGCTGTTAAGTGCCATCAAATTTGTTCTGACTCATGATGTCCTTATATAGGGTTTCTAAGGAGCAGCTGGTGAGCTTGAACCACCAACCCTGTGCTTTAAACCAACCTTGAAATCTAGTGCACTATTTCACAGTACCACACCTGGACTCCATATTTATAACAAGATGGATTGGCCAAGTGGCAGCATTGATGGACCCAAATGTGGCAACAGTAGTGAGGTTGACCCAGAATCTGGCAGTGTTTAGTTTTGCTGTGCAGAGAGTCGCTATGGGTCAGTACCAACTTGATGGCACCTGACAATGAAAATGTATATATATATTTGATGTTGTTAAGTGCTATCAAGTTGTTTCTGACTTACAGAAACCCTGTATAGGGATTCTGAGGAATGGCTGGTGAGTTTGACCCCTTGCCTTTGGGATGCAAACTGACTTTGTAGTCAAGCCCCTATCCTATGGTGCCATACTAAGACTCTGTCTGTCTGTCTGTCT
>NW_006408591.1:7817600-7831836 GCF_000296735.1 Chrysochloris asiatica | reverse complement strand
TAGAAGAATTGATGCATTTGAGTTATGGTGTTGGAGGAGAATGTTGAAAGTGCCATGGGGTGCCAAAAGAACCAAAAGATCCATTTTGGAAGAAGCGTAACCAGAGTGCTCCTTGGAGGCCAGGATGGCCAAGCTTCATCTCTTATACTTCTGACATTGTCAGGAGGGTGCAATCACTGGAGAAGGATATCATGTTTGGTAAGGTGGAGGGTTAGAGAAAAAGAGGAAGCCCCCCAACGAGATGGATTAGACAAGTGGCAATATCAATGGACTCAAGCGTGGTAACAGTAGTGAGGTTGGTTCAGGATTTGGCAGTGCTTCGTTCTGCTGTGCATAAGTTCACTATGAGTCAGTACCGACTCGTTGGCATCTAACAACAACAACAACAACAACTCACCATAATAAGGTCAGTGGTTCAAACTTACCAGTTGCTCATTAAAATGTCTATGCAGATTGCTATGAGTTGGAACAGATTTGAGAGCACTGAACAATAACAAGCATAGTAGGGGATTCTGGAGCCCCTGTGTGGTGTAATAAGTTAGTGTGTTTTGGTGCTATCAGAAAGATGGGAGATTCAAGTCCATACAGATGTGCCTTAGAAGAAAAAAATCAACCACTGATAACCCTACTGAGCACAATTCTACGGTGAGACACACGATACACATACAGATGAGTAGAACTCAGTGATAACTGATACATAAATACCATGTAAAGAGTATTGTCCTAGATACAGTGAATACATAAAGAAATAAAAAAGACAACAATACTTGATCTCATTTATGAGCATTTTACATTTCAGAGGAAGAGCAAGAAAATAAAAACCATAATATGTTAATCAATTGCATACTCTGTGAGAAGGCTAAGGGAAGTGTGGTGGCTCTGTACAATAATCCCTGGACTGTAAACCACAAGGTCACTGCTCCTTCTGCAAGAGAAAGATCAGACTGTCTGCTCCCTCAAAGACAAAGACTACAGCCTCAGAAACCCTCTTAAACTATGAGTCTGAACTGACTCAATGACATGTAACAACACAAGAAGTAGGATATAAATGCTTTTCTTGTTGTTGTTAGCTGTCATTGAGTCAGTTCTGACCCATAGCAATTCTGTATATAGGGTTTCCAAGCAACAGCTGGTGGGCTTGAACTTCTGACCTTGCTGTTCAAACTGACTTTGCAGTCCAGCACATTAACCCACAGTGCCAGGTGATTTGGATACACTTGGCCTTGAGAGGAAGTGTCTTGAAATTTTAAACAGGTTAGTTAAAGTAGGCCTCAGTAAGCAGATAAATAAACAAGTATTTTAAGATGGCTGGAAGTGAATCTGTAAAAGAATTTGGTGCTGAGGGTTAATACTCTGGACTGCAAATTCTGTTTGAACTGCATGGTAGGCTGTTCAAGCTAACCAGCCACTCCTCAGAAATTGTATACTGGGTCCATATGTGTCAGAACAAACTCAATGATACCTAACAACAACAGCAAAGTTCCAATCAGATGTTATTACGATTAATAGTAAAACACAACATACACACACACATACACACACACACACATATATATATATTTTTAATTATCATAATGAAATATTACAAAAACTTAGGTATATTGGTTCCTCAAAGCCAAAATACCTGGATCCTGAAGCCAGATTACACAAACACACAACTTTTTCAACTTGTGTAAACTTGACAGCAGTTTCCTCAATTTTAAAATGAGGAGGATATGATTTAGCAAAGTTAAGTGCTTAGAAAATTACTTCTCACATAGCAAGAAATTAATGATTTTCATTATTTTAAAATTATTTTCCATACTGTTCTCATCAATTGTTGTTAAGTGCTGTTGAGTTGGTCCCAACTAATAGTGATGATACTATGCAGTGATTCTGAGGAGCGACTGGTGAATTCGAACTGCTGAATTTGTGGTTCAAACTGACGTTGTGGTTTAGTGCTTATCCTACAGTATCACACCAGGACTCCATTCTCAGTAATAGAGAGATCAAATAGTTTTATTGGTTATTTTACTTTTTCATTGTTATGCCTATTCATTTGCACTGTCCAAAATTCTTCTGGGGTGTTTGTTGTTTTTTTTATTTATTAGAGATCTTTTGATGGCTATCAGCACTATTCTTGTTATAAATACTGCATGTATTTTCTCCTCCTATTGCATATATGGTCTCATCTCTTGATTTTGTTTCTTTTTATTTCATATCCTACTTTTTGCACTATGTCCATTTCTGCATTATACCCGCTCTGCACTATACCCATTTCCTCATTCTGTTATATCCATGCAGGCCTCCTAATTGTTTGAGCATTTCACTTCTTTACTGTTTTACCTCATGCTTCATATCTTTGTGCTTCTGTTAAATCCAAAACCCATTGCCATCAATCAATTCCAAGTAAAAGTGTACTTATAGGACACAGTAGAACTGCCCCATAGGGTTTCTCAAGCTTTAATATCTATGTTAACAAGCTGTCATGTCTTTATCCGGTGAATAGGCAGGTGGGTTTGAACTACTGACCCTTTGATTAGCAGTCAAACTCTGCTATTGTGTCACCATTGCTCCTTCTATGGGAAAAAGCAAAACAAAGAAAAACAAATAGAGTTTCTATGGTGCTCGTTGTTGTTAGATGCTGTCAAGTTAATTTTCACTCATAGTGACCCAATGTATAACAGAATGAAGCACTGCCTAATCCTCCACCATCCCAACAATCGTTATTGTTTGAGTACATTGTAGAAGTCCTCATGTCAATCCATCTAATTGAGGGAACTCCGTTTTTGCACTCACCTCTACTTTGGAAAGCATGAAGTCCTCCTCCAGGAACAGTTCCCTCCTGATAACATATAACAAGGTGTATGAGACAAAGTCTTTCCATTTCTAATTCTAAAGAGCACTCTAGTACTTATTCTTGCAAGAAAGGTTTTTTCTCCTGACAGTCCAATCTATTAGATATTCCTTGCCAAAAGCATAATTCAGAGGCCTCAATTCTTCTTTGGTGTTTCATATTCATTATTTAGTTTTCCCACGTATATCAAGCATTGGAAAATATCATGGCTTGTATTTGGCACAACTTCATCTTCAAAGTGGCATCTTTTCTTTTTAACAGTGTGAAAAGATCTTTTTGCAGCAGATTTACCGAACACAATCTATCTTTTGGTTTTCACTGTTGTTTCCATATGTGTGATGGTAGATCCAAGTAAAACGAAGTCCTTAACAACTTTAATATTTTCTCTGTTGATCATGATGTTGTTTTGGTCCAGTTGTGAGGATTTTTGCTTTCTTTATGTTGAGTTGTAATCCATACTGATTGCTATAGTCTTTGATATCCATCAGCAAGTCCCCTTCACTTTTAGCAAGCAAGGCTGTGTCATCTGCATATTGGAAGTTGTTAACAAGTCTTCCTCCAACCTTGATATTGTGTTCTTCTTAATAGAGTGCAGTTTCTCAGATTATTTTCAGATTTTCATATGCAGATCGAATAAGTACAGTGAAAGAATACACCACTGATACATATCTTTCCTAACTTCAAACCACGCAATATCTGTTTTTCTATTTGAATTACTGTCTATTGGTCTATGAGCAGATATTGCATGAGTATAATTAGTATTCTGTAATTTGCATTCTCTGCAAGGTTATCCATAATTTCTTGATGATCCACAGTTAGATGGCTTTGCATATTCAAAAACAGACAGATCCTGATGTGGTGCTAATACATTGGACTGCAAGGTTGGTTGAACCATAAAGTCAGCAATTCAAGCTCACCAACTGCTCCTCAGTAACCCTATACAGGGTTGCTATGAGTCAGAAATGACTCAATGGCACTTAACAACAACAAAACCTCTTTTGGTAATCTCAATTTACAACCAAGGAGCTCTGGTAGCGTAGTGGTTATGAATCGGGCAGTAAACCTTAAGGTCAGCAGTTTGAAACTACCAGCTGTTCTGCGGGAGAAAGATGAGGCTTTCTGCTCCCGTAAAGATTTACAGCCTTGGAAACCTTGCACAGGGTCACTATGAGTCAGAACTGACTCCACAACACATAACAACAACTTACAACCAAAATCCATTTGATATCAGCAATGCTATCAGTCAATCCAAATTCTCATTTGAATCTGACTTGATTTTTGGTAGTCCCCTGTCCCTTTATTGCCGAAACTGTATAGGCAAAATTTCTTGTATATGATATTGATAATATTGTTTAATGATTTCCCCATTCTGTTGTGTCACTTTTATTTGGAATGGCAAAAATATGGATATCTTCCAATTGGTTGTCCAAGTTGCTGTTTTCAAAATTTCTTGACATTGACAGGTAAGCATTTTCAGAGTTACCTTTCTTTATTGAAACATCACAATTGGTATTTTGTAAATTCCTGGAACCTGTTTCTTTGCTAATGTCTTCAGTGCAGTTTGGACTTCTTCATGCAATACCAACAGTTCTTGATCATATGCTACCTCCTAAAATGATTGATAGTAAATCATTTCTTTTTTGTACATGGCCGTCTTCCAGCTTATTTTGGTATTTTCAACAACATTTAATATTTTGCCATAGAAGCCTTCAATATTGCAACTTAATGCTTGAATTTTTCTTTCTCAATTATCTCAGATTGAGAAATGTCAAGTATGTTCTTCCCTTTGGGTTTTCTAAAGACAAGTCTTCGCACATTTTATTATAATACTTTATTTTGCCATCTTGAGCTGCTATTTGAATTGGCTGTGCACAGTTGATGGTCTTTTCCACAGATGGTCCCTTGTCTTGTTCTAACTAAAGGTATTAAACTTCCTCATTGTCTCTATCTATAGATATAGTTGATTTGAGTCTTGTGTATTCCATCTATTAAGGTCCTTGTATACAGTTATCATTTCTGCTGTTTCAGAATAACACTTTGGTTTTGCAAAATTGTATCATAAAATCTATGGTGTTATTTTTAATCACCTAGGTCATAATTTCTAACTACATATCCTAATTATTTGTTTCCAGATTTCACATTTGATTACCAGTGGTTATGCATATAAATTGATTGCATGTTTGATAAATTTCGGACTACAAAAACTTTTAAATATCTTGAATGTTTTCATATTTAGTATTAGTGTTTGGTGTATAAATTAGTAGATCATTAGTATTAACTGGTCTCCCTTGCAGGTGTATGGATATTATTCTATCAGAGTCAGAACCGACTCCACGGCACATAACAACATAACAACAACAACAATGACAGTATTATACTTCAGTACATATCTTAAAATGTTCTTATTTATGATGAATGAGATGCCATTCATATTCAATTTGTCATTCCAGCATAGTAAATCATATGGTTTGTCTGATTCAAAATGACTAATATCAGTCTATTTCAGCTCACTAATGTCCAGAATGTAGATCTTTTAAGTGCTAAACTGTCTAATTTGTGCTTAATTTCTAATATGAGCAGGGTCATCTACAATGGATAGGTATAAACTGAGCTTTTACAATAAATGTCTAGAATGTAAACCTTTATGTACTAAACTTTCAATTTTGCCAACTTGCAATTCTCCTGTATTTTTACTTTTGCATTATACATTCTGCCTATTAATGGATATTTGCAGCTATTTCTTCTCATTTTGAGTCATGGTACAACAACAAATGAAGGTCCTAAAGTTATATTACCTCCATATTATTAATATTTACTCTATTTTGGAGAGGCAGTTCTTCTGAGTCTTATTTCTAGTATCTTCAACCTGAGGGATTCATCTTCCAGCACTGTATTAGCCAATGCTTCTCTGTTATTCATAAGGTTTTTACTGATTGAGTTTTTCAGAAGTAGATGTCCCAGTCTTCCTACACAATCTGCTTTATTGTAGAAGCTCAGTTTATACCTATCCACTGTAGATGACCCTGCTTATATTAGAAATACTGGTGGCATATCTTTCAGCATCACAACTCACAAGCAAGCACAGTATAACAAACTAACAGATGAGTGGTGGTTTGTCTGTTGTTGCTAAGTGTCATCCACTCAGTTCTGATTTATTTGTCCTGTATAAGGTTTCTGAGGAGCTGAAAGTGGGTTTGAACCACCAACCTTGCAATTTCCAGTCCAGTGCTTATCCTACTGTGCCACCATCTTTAATTTTCCACTAAAATCCACATTGTTTTTGATCATTCTTTTAGATGGGGAGTTCTTCAAACCCTGTTTCCAACAAACACTAGAAACAAACAAAAACTCATTTTCTCTAGGTAGAACTATAGATTTCTATATCCTTCTCTTTGGGAGCTGGGGAGAAGGAGGCTTGTGTTCTTGACTGCACCAGTTTGCATGTTGTTGTTATGTGCCGTGGAGTCGGTTCCGACTAATAGCGACCCTGTACAGGGTTTCCAAGGCTGTAAATCTTTACGGGAGCAGAAAGCCTCATCTTTCTCCCTTGGAACAGCTGGCAGTTTCGAACTGCTGTGGTTCACAGCCTGATTCATAACCACTATACTACCAGAGCTCCTTACCAGTTTGCATACCAGTTTGTACAGGAGTTTTTATTATGCTAGATTGAATAGGGAAAGAAAGGAATGGGTCCTGGTACAAATATTATGCACTCTCACTGTTCTTACTGAGATTTAGTAGATAATTTTTTCATGTTTTACCATTTATTATATGCCCTGATAACAATTTCCAGAAATTTTAAGTGATTGCTTTGTTTTGTTTTTCTCTTTTATATACACCTGTTGTTGTTTTGCTAAGTCAAGCATTGATTCTCCAATCTCCTTATTTAGTTGTTTGGGAAGTCTTGCCTCCTATATACCTTTGCATACATAAATCATTTATTGATGTATTTATAGTGCTCATACACCCAAATACATTTACATATGAATCAATAAAACTCTGACAGCCTACACATACTAATGTTAGCAGAATAGATAATTGTGTATGGTAGAATAAGTGCAGATTAATTTTTACTTTATTAGTTTTTACTTTATTTATTATTTCTACTATATACTTCTGCCATTATCCTATGTTATACATTTTATTAAGCTACTGACAATCAAAATATTAATTAAATATTAAACATCTAAAGCTTAATATTCTAGGTTCTTCTAATCTGTCTCTAAGTCACTTGCCTAATGTGTCCTTATCTGTCATCTTCATATTAAAATCCTGGTATTCTTCCAAGGCCCATCTGAAATGTTACCTTTCTAGTGATTCATTTTCTGAAACCCTCCTCTCTACTCCAACATCTTTTTGCATAAGTGGCTTTTATTGCTTGATTGATATTAACTTGCTTAAAAATAGGGATCACGTCTTTTCTTTTTATCCAAGTGTTCTGCAGAACAACTGCCACATAGTAGGGACTCAATAGAAATTAATCAAAATTAGCTGCCATTGAGTTGACTCAAACTCATGGGGACCCTATATATTTCAGGGTAGAACTGCCAGCTATAGGGTTTTCATGGCAATGAATTTCTAGCTTTTCTTCAGAGGTATTTCTGGACAGATTCAAATCACCAACCATTTGGTTAACAACCCAATGCTGACCACTTATGGCACAAATGGAAATTGTTGTTTTTGTTGTTGTTAACTGCCATGGAGTCGGTCCTGACTCATAGAGACCCTGTATAGGGTTTCTGAAAAGCACCTGATGGAAATTAATCATTTTTTAATGAATCCAGTGTTGCAAATACTTAATATATTCACTGCTAGCCAAAAGGGGAGGTGTGAGTCTTCCCAGAGCTGCCTCCAAAGAAAAGCCTGGTGATCTACTTCTGAAAAATCAGCTATTGAAATACTTTGAAGCTCAGTTCTACTCTTAACCATATGGGGTCATCATGAATTGGAATCTGATTTTGGTTTAATGAGTATGTTTTGTTGCTGTTATTAAGTGCCATCAAATAAATTGTGACTTATAGCAGCCCTGTATATGATTTCTGAGAGGCAACTAGTGCGCTTGAACCACTGACCTTGCAGGTCAAACTGACTTCACAGTTCAGTGCATTACCCCACAACACCACACCAGGACTCCTTAATGGCTCTCATCTCTAGACTGAGCTGCCCTGACTCTTGTCTACACCTGCACTTCTCTTGTTCCTGCCCACCTCAGCAGAAACAGCACATGGTTCATTAAGCCCGCTCCCTCGTGTGTGTTCCAGGACACCCAGACCCACCCTCACTGAAAGCTACTTCGGCAGTGTGATTTTTGCACACTCACCTTGTCTTGTCTTCCTGAGGTGACTTCAGCAAGCCGTACTTTTATTTCTCTGTGCACGTTGTGATTTTCTGTCATGGGTAAAGATACCAAACGTAAACACAGAAGATAAGCTTGACCTGCTTCCCCTTCACATCCACACTGAGAGCAGGACTGCTGTCCCTGCACCTCCCCCTCACCCAAGTCCTGTCCCAGGCAGCCAGTCCAGGGCCTGGCATTGAATCCTAGAAGGGCAGCCTATTGTGAGCCTCTTCACTTACCCCTCTCCATTCACCAATCAGCCAGGATATGGGTTAGAATACCTAGAGATTGCAACCCTCCACAAAATTCAACCTGAATGCATTTACCTGACTATCTGAATCTATTTTGTGCTGTTACCATCTTTTGGAATGTAGTGGGATGACAGGTTATGATTTTAAAGAGAGTAAACATTTTGCACTTACATGTCTTGTACAACAGTAAAATCCTCCATTATACAGCCAGCTGTCTCTATTCTCCATGTTCTTCCTCTGTCTCCAAGTCCCCCTTCCTCCTTATCCCTCAGCCTCCACCCACCATTGCCCAGTGACAGGACCTAGCTTCACTCTCCCAGCATCTACTGACTATTTCCCCAAAATATGTAGCAGCAGAAATCTCTTGCTTTGGGTCATGGTAATGCTCATTTAAATTAAGTCTGAATAGTAATATGGGAAAGTTTCTCATATTATAGGAATAGTAATATGGAAAGTTTCCATGGGAATCTTTGAAAGTGTATCACCTTGAATTGATTTACAGAGCACATAATTCTGGTATATGCAGCTGAAGATGAGAAAAAAAAGTAATCTAAAGTTTTTGTTCTTAGAAAAGGAAGTACTAAGGGAGCTAATATATTCTGAGGATCTACTCTGTATGAAACCATACAGTAAGTAAGTATTTTGTAGATTTGACTTACTCATCTCTTTAAACTGTTGTTGTTGCTGTTAATTAACAATGAGACTGTTCTGAATCACAGCAACCCTGTTTAGGGTATCCGAGGAGTGGCTGGTGAGTTTGAACTTTGTGGTTCAAACTGACCTAGAAGATGAGTGCTTATCTTAGAGCACCACCTGATAATTATGTGCTACTTATATTTTATAGGAGGAACATTTGAAGAAATGAGTGACTTGCATAATGTGGGGCCTGAATTTAAATCCAGGGCTCATCCAAAGATTGGCACTTCTGAATTTTAATGTATGTCTTCAGAATAAGCTTATTTTGAATTAATTATGCATTTACACTTCAATGACAATGATCTTAAACTTCTGTTTCCATTATTTGTGGCCACCATTAAATGGTGGCATACTGGGTTAACTGTCTTTTCAGTTATCATCACATACGGGGTGGCTTCACTGGCAACACCCATTAGATGTAAGGAAGGCTGGTATACCTGCCTGACACTTCCTGTAGAAAGGACTGTTCAGATGCCACCTTAATGGGGAGCAGAGGGTGTCGCCAACTAGTTAATAGTTAATAGATCTATCTTTGAGAAACAGCAATAGAGAATGATCTCAAAGTAGAAACCCTTATTCATATTTGTGTTTTAACTTAAGCATATTATCTCTATGAATCCCCTTCCTTCTTTTTGTCTCACAGTAACAGATTAGCAGCAATTATTTGAATAATGGTTCACTTAGTGCAGCACCTCAATCATACTACCATATTATGAAAATTCATGGCCTTTTATAGGTGTTATTCTATATGCAAACAAGTTAAAAAGATTGCCTCTGTAATTGGAAATAACTTGTTTGCATTTAACATTAAGCCAGAATTCAATCAAATAGACCATTCTTTTGAATTAAGAAGTTCTTAGTGCAGGATATAACATAAACAACATATTATCATGATCAGCAATGACACATTTATAAAGCGGAGTTGTGTTAGATAAGATTATTTCATAGGACTTAAACAACAGAATTTTACATCTAATTGCCTACTTCTGGAGGAACTAAGCCTTGTTGAGAGTTTGCTCCCCTGGGTTTCTTTCTAAGGCCTCTAAAAGGGAAGTCTTTTAATATAATCTCCTGTCATTCCATGGCAAACAAATCCCACCACACTACTGCAGGCAGTAGAATTTGAATAGCATGCATATGTTGTTGTTGTTAAGTGCAAGTCAAGTCAGTTCCAACCCATGGAGCTCCTGTACAGGGTTTCCTAGGAGCAGCTGATGAGCTTGAACTGCTGACCTTGAAGATCAAACCAACTTTGAAGTCTAGTGCATTAACCCACAGTTACACACCATGACTCTAGCATGCACATTGGAACCAGACAAATCTGGCTTCAAATCCTATATTATATTATAGAAACTTGACCTTGAATGTTATTGTTAGTGGTGTTAAGTGTTGCATATAGGGTTTACAAGGAACAGCTAATGAGTTTGAACCAGGATCTTGTGGTTCAAACTGACCTTGAGGTCCAGTGCTTTATCCCACAGTGCATCACCACGACCTTGGATAGTTTACTAATACTCTATAGAGTTTAGCTTCCTCACTTTAAAAATTGAAATTGTGTCATCTATCCCTTAGCTTTTTGTGGGGATTAAGTGAGATGATAAAGGTATAAAACAACAAGTGAGAAACATTGAAAAATAATAATTGGGCTCAGCTCAGGAGAGAATCTTGACAGATTGATAATGTATCAGTGGGTAGAAGATGGAGAATGGTGGTTCAGGGACCACCAATTTGCAGTCTTATATTTCTCACTTTCATAAAATTTCCAGGTTGGGGAAAATATAAAAAGAAAGCACAGCTCTACCAACATGTAATAATTATTTTCACATAGATTAGATTGTTATATTATAAAATTATGATGGATGTATTTTAAATTCAACATACACAAGAGATTTCTGACAACTTAAACTATTAGTTTGTGGAGATAGTATCCCAAAAGAGATTTAAAGCTATTTTAAAAACATTAAGAGTAAGCTAATAAATATAGATCCATGTGTCTAGAGTCTAAGTAAGATTAGTCTGGGTTAAAAAGAAATAGAATGTCTAGTCCAAATAAAACTATAGTGTGTTCTTTGGCATTTTAACTACATTTTCATTTCACAGTAGTAAGTGATTGCATGAGTTATTTCTGTGGCTGATATAGTTACATTTATTAATTCAGACACTTGGTCAGCAAGTCAGCAATGTCTTGGACATTGAAGGTAAGCAAAGAAGGAGAGAGAAGGAACAAGAGAAGGATTGGAGGAAGAGAAGTACAAAGAGGGAGAGAAAAAAGAAGGAAGGGAGCAAGCAAGAAAGGAAGGACAGGAGGAAAGAAGGAAGGAAAGAAATTTACAGAAATGGGGTTTTGTCAAGAAATGCCTAGCCTTGAGCACATACTTAAGTAGATTTTGATTAACTAAAGATTCTGTAAAAACTATAGACTGAAAAACCCTGAGGAGTCTTTCTAAATTGTCACCTAAGGTAGCTTTGAATTTGTATCAACTTGGCACCCAACAAGTATTAAAAATGGTTTAGATTCAAAAGGCAACTTTTAGTGTACATTTGTTTCTTATATTTTAATATGCATAGGAATTACTTGTGGATTGTGTTAAAAGGCTGATTCAGTATTTCTGAAGTGGGGCCCAGATTATATATCTCTAACATGCTAATAGTGGTTATGAATTGGGCTGCGAACCGCAAGGTTAGCATTTCAAAACTACCAACTGTTCTACGGAAGAAAGATGAGGGTTTCTACTCCGTTAAAGATTTACAGCCTTGGAAACCCTGTACAGGGTCGCTATGAGTCAAAACCAACTTCACGGCACATAATAACAACAACAAATATCACACCAGGAGTCCTTGTGTGGTGCTGTGGGTTAATGTTTCAGACTGCAAAACCATTTGAATTGAAAGGTTGGCGGTTCAAGTTCACCAATTGCTCTTCAGAAACCCTCTATAAGATCACTATGGGTTGGAACTGACTCAATGACACTTAAAAACAACAACAACAATATCACACCAGGAGTCTTGTGTGGCATTGTAGGCTAAGCACTGGACTGCTAACCATAAGGTGGGTGTTCAAACCCATTAGTTGCTCTTCAAAACACTCTACAGGATTGCTATGAGTTGGAGTTGACTCAACAGCACTTTACAGCAACAAGAACATCACACCACCGCCACAACAACAACAGCAAGTTTATAGAAGGTTCTGCTGCTTCTGCTCCTAGAGCATACTTGTGAGTGGTAGGTAGGGCACCGTTTAGGCCTATCTTTAACAGAGAGGAAGAAGTCGTTCCTAGCAAGTTTTTGTTCAGTTTTCCTAAGATCAATGAATGCACCATAGCACTGTTCTTAAATTTGGCTGATCATTGGAATCTTCAGAGAATTTTCAAAAGTTTGATACCTGGATCCTACCCCTTTTCCCCTTCCACCTAGAGGCTGTAATGTATTTAATCTAGAATGTGACCTGGACATCATCATTAGTTTTTATTAGTGTTGCAAAAACTTATCACAATTCTAGTAGGCTTAACAAAACAAATATATTAGCTTACAATTCTGTACATCAGAAATGTGACAAGTATCTTTTTGAGTGATCAAAGTGTGAGTAAGGTGTACTTCTTTCTGGATGCTCTAGGGAATCTGTTTCCTTGCCTTTTCTAGCTTCCTTAGTTTTCTTGGCTCATGGTTCACCTTCTCCCTCCTCAAATCTAACAACATTTGACCAAATCCTTCTCGTACTGCTATCTCTCTGGTTCTTTCTTTAGAATAATCCCTCTTTCACTTTTAAGAAAATTTGCTATTACATTGGAATCATCTAGGTAATCCAGGACAATTTCCCTATTTTCAGACCAATCTTAATTCTATCTCCAATGATTACATATATATATATAAAACCTCACCTATTCATAAGATCATTATAGGTGCTAGAATAAAGACATCTTTGAATAAACCATAGCAGGTGATTCCATTGTGCAACTAGGGATTACAGTCATTGTAGTAGATATAGTATATTGTCATTTAAATTTGATTCAGAGAAAGATAAAAATCACCTAGGGGCATTAGGAAGGGGGTTTGTTGTTGTTGTCAAGTGCCTTCCAGTGGATTCCGACCCATAGCAAACCTGTATAGGGTTTCCAAGGAGCATCTGGTGAGCTTGAACTGTTGACCTTACAATTCAAATGGCTTTGCAGTCTGGCACATTAACCCAGAGCGCCACACCAGGAAGGAGGTAGTTTTAATCTTTTACACTTGTCATATATTTCTCACTTGAATTATATAGGTGTATTTAACATAGTCTTTTATTTAAAAGTATCTCCTCTTTAATATGTTTTTACTATGTTCCTGTTATGTATAGAGAATATGATATCAACAGAAAAACAAAGAGATGCTAAGAAAAAAAAAAAATGTATGGTGATGTTAGAACCTTCAAATACCAATTTGGTATTTGTAAATTATTCACACGCTATGAATTGGACCTTTCTATTTTATTCCTCAAGCTTATGATCTTCACCCTTCTCTCTGCCTCTGACCGCTACCTCCTTTGAGGCATCTGATAAATCTCTTAAATGCCATTACTTGGGGCACAGAAGAAAACCTTGCAGTGACACTTAAAGTTTAAAGTGACAATTCAAAAGGAAAGGTGATACTAAAAGAGTAATGAAAAAGTAGCAGTGTGGACTTTATCATTAATGTGGACCCATTATGATGCAAATACTGTTGTTCTGAATATTCTTATCCTTTAAAATTCAAAATATCATGGTATAGCAGTTAAACTTGGTAGGAGAAAGGAATACTTAAGTTCTAATGAAAGCAATCAACTCTTGAAATCTGCATGCATAATAAGTGAATACAAATGTAGGGTGGAGAAAATGGAAGGCTATTTTTAAATTTCAAATGCAAGAGACTAAAATATTTTAGATAAAAATAATCAAATGGGTGATATCACAAAATTATCTTATGCATTACTTCTTTCTGATTTCCATTATGCAGTCAGGTACAATATTCTATAAGCCCAGAAAACTGACCCCTAGATAATAGGCATACCTCCTGAAAACATTTGTTGTTGTTGTCAGGTGCCAACGAGTCGGAACCGACTCATAGCGACCCCATGCACAGCAGAATGAAACAATGTCCGAT
>NW_006408591.1:7802034-7816090 GCF_000296735.1 Chrysochloris asiatica | reverse complement strand
TTCAATAACGAAAGTTGAGGCTTGAATTTTTTCTTCAGTTCCCCCAACTTGAGAAATACTGACCGTGTTCTTCCCTTTTGGTTTTCTAACTCTAAATCTGAAAACATATAGGGCTAATATAGCAAATACCCAAGGAAACATATTATAACACTAATCCCTAGTTTGCAAATTACTTTCTTTAGGGATCTTTTCTAATCCCCATATTCTGGGTTAATTGGATACACATTTATTTCTCTCAGAGTCTACTACTACTATATTAAAACATTTGTCACACCAACCTGTAAACATATATATGTTATTCTGTATTCCTGTCAAATCTGACCAGATATTGTATCTCATACTTAGAATATATAAGTAAGAGGAATAAGTTCCTGGAGAAGCACACCATGCTTGTAACAAGTAGAAGGTCAATGAAATAGCTGGAAACCCCACTGACATGCACAGGGGCAGCAGCAATGGTATCAAGTATAACAACAATTGTGAGATTGGTGCAGGGCCTGGTGGTGTTTCATTGTGTTGTGCATAGGATTACTACGGGTTGGAAACAGCTGGCCAGCACATAACAACAACTAAATATGAATATATAAATCTAGTAAGTTTTCTTCATGAATCCAATGTGATTAGACTATAGAAATACATTTTTAAAAATTCAAATGAATACATTTATATTTTAAAACTACTTGACCGATGTAAGAAATAGAATAATTCAATATCAAGGTTTAGCTTGACAATTCTGAAAACATTTTTCATAAACACATAATGCTCTGATAAGAAAACAGAAGGCACCTTACATAGTTTACAAATTTAAAGCAGTACCTAAAGAGCCCTGGTAGTACAGTGAATAAAGAGCCAGGCTGCTAACCACAATGTCGTAGTTTGAATCTACCAGTCACTTTGGGGGAGAAAAATGAGACCCTCTCTCCCATACAATCAGCACTAGATTGCAAACCACAAGGTTAGAAGTTCAAACCTATTAGCTGCTCCTGGAAAACCCTATATTAGTCGTTATGAGTCAGACCTGAGTGGACAACCTTAACAACAACTACAAAAGATTTACAGAAACCTTTTACACGGTTGCTACTACTCTTGTGTAGTGCTGTAGGATCAGCACACTGAGAACCACAAGGTCAGTAACTCAAACACACCAGCTGCTCCTCAGAAGCCCTATACAGGGTAACTATATGTCGGAACAGATTCCACGACACTTAACAGCCTGAGTGGAATCATGACAGTAGTACACAGCCACCAACACCACCAACAAAAGAGAACCCCTAGAAATTGTAACGTTAAAGATGAACCTAATGTCCAGTGGGGGGATCTTGGTATGGCACTACAGAATAATAAACTGGACTGCAAGGGCAGTTTGAACTGCAAGTCAGTGGTTCAAACCCACCAGTCACTACTCTGAAACCCTATACAGGGTTGATATGAGTCAGAACTGACTCAAAGGCACTTAACAACAACAGCAATATCCAGTGAAAGTTCTGGTGTGGCACAGTAGGATAAGTAATTAACTGGTAACCCAAAGGATGGTGATGATCAAGCCCATCACCCACTCCTTGAAAACCCTATGCATGGTAACAATGAGTTGAAAATGACTCGACAACACTTAACAATGTCCAGCAGAATTTAGCTAAGTGATGAGTGGGATGCAGTACATTACAGATAATGTAAACAGCATATTAGGAATGATGATGAAGGAATACAAACAGGATAAAGAGCAAATGCCCTGGAAGTTCTTTAATTAACCAAGGAGGTCTTTGTTGTTGTTATGTACCATGGAGTCAGTCCCGACTCATAGCAACCCTGTACAGGATTTCTGAGGCTGTAAATCTTTACGGGAGTAAAAAGCCTCATCTTTCTCCCGCAGAACAGCTGGTAATTTCGAAGTGCTGACCCTGAGGTTCGCTGCCCAATTTGTAACCACTACCCTATCAGAACTCCTTAGGGTCTAAAACCAAGCACCATCAATCATGTCACGGATAAGTCATAGTGTTCCCACACTTTCTTCTGAGGTTGCTGTTTGTTGTTTTGTTTTGTTAGGTGCCATCAGGTCAATACTGACTCACAGTGATCCTGCGCAAAGAAACAAAACAGTACTTGGTCCTGAGCGAACCTCACAATCATTGCAACACCTGAGTCTACTGATGCTGCATTTGCACCAATCCATCTCGTTGACCTTCCTCTTTTTCTCTGACCCTCCACTTCATCAAACATGATATCTTTCTCCAGGCAATGGTCCTTCCTGATAATATATCTGAAGTATGAGAGACAGAGTCTGGCCATCCTGGCTTCCAAGGAGCAGTCTTGCTGTAGTACTTCTTCCAACACAGATTTGTTTGTTCTTTTGGCAGTCCACGGTACTTTTAATATTCTTTTCCAACACCATAACTTAAATGCATCAATTTTTCCACAGTCTTCTTTATTCACTTTTCATTTTATGCATGGATAGGTGATTATTGAAAATATCATGCTTTGGGTCATGTCCTCACTGCTGCTTCCAAGAGTGTTAATGATTGATCTGAACAAAATTTTTGTCTTTGAAAACGTCAATCTTTTTCCCATTTATATGAATGTTGTTTATTGGTCTAGTGGTGAGGATTTTTGTTTTCTTTATATTGAGATGCAACAAATATCGAAGTCTGTGGTCTTTGATCTTCATCAGCAAGTATTTTAAGTTGTCTTTACTATCAGCAAACAAGGTTGTATCAGTAGCATGTTACAGATTGCTAATGAGTCATCCTCCAATCTTGATGACACATTTTTCTTCATATAATCCAGTTTCTCAGATTATTGCTCAGTATGGTGCTGCTGGTGAATGATCTGGACTGCTAAGTAAGTTTGAACTGCAAGGTCAGAGGTTTAAGATCACCAGCCACTCCTTGGAAACCATATGCAGGGTTGCCATGTGTCGGAACTGACTAGATGGTGCACATTTTCCTAATTTTAAACCATTCCATGTTCCCTTGTTCTTTCTAACTACTGCCTCTTGATCTATGCATAGGTTCCTCATGAGCACAACTAAGTGTTTGGATACTCATTCTCCTCAGTGTTGTGCATAGCTTTTCATGATTTGCTTAATTAAAAGCCTTTGCAATAGTCAATAATGCACTGGTAAGCATCTTTCTGGTCTTCTCTGCTTTTATCCATTTTATGTCAGCAATGATATCCCTCGTTCCACATCATCTTCTGAATCTGGTTTGAACTTCTGGAAGTTTTCTTTCAATGTATGATTGCAGCTGTTTCTGTACTATCTTTAGTAAAATTTTACTTCCCTGGGGTCTTGAAAGACCCTGCACCTGCTCAACAAAATGGCATTGCAGTTACCCCCAACAGGTGCCAAATAAAGTCCTGCTTAAGCTTCTAGTCTCTGGAAAGCTTAAATCTTTATTACACCAAAAGACCCTCCCCCCACTCCTCTCCCATTGTTTCACATTCCAGGAAAATCTCCATAACCCCTCCCACTGGAAACTCCTCAGAACTGTATCCAGGACCACACCACCTTAAATACCCCAGTCTGTAAGAAACAGGTGGGCCCTTGGTCTCTTTTGGTAATTTAGAGTACCCCATCCCAGGTTTACTCTCGGTAAACCTGCCTGCTGTTGAAGCCAAATCTCTCTTGTCTATTCCTTTCATATTTCTTACAGATATCAATGATATTATCGGATGATTTCCTCTTTCTGTTGGGTTACCTCTCTTTGGAATGAGCATAAATAAGGATCTCTTCCAGTTAGTTGGCCTGATAGTTTTCTTCCAAATTTCTTGACATAGATGAGTGAGTACCTCCAGTGCTGCATCAGTTTGTTGAAAAAATTTCAATTTGTATGCCATCTATTCCAGGCACCTTGTTCTTTGTCAATGCCTTTAATGCACCTTCGACTTCTTCCTTCAGAATGATTGGTTTTGATTATAGGCTACCTCTTGAAATGGTTCAACATTGACCATATTTTTTTGGTAAAGTGACACTGTATATTCCTTTCATCTTTTTTTTTTTAAAGCTTATATTGTGAATTGAGTGATAGTTTAAATGGGAAAACTTTGGTTTCACACTCATTGTTTCATTGCAATGATTACAATATCCTCCGTGTATCATCATTCAACAGTATTTGCTTCTATTTCCTCTGTTTTATTGTTGTTTTTGCTTTGGATGCACACAAAAACACTCAGGAATACATAATCATTTAAACAACCAAAGGGCACATTCTGCAAGCCTGTCTTCTGGCCACCAGCACAAAGCCTTTCTCTTTCCATGAGTCTAGAGTCCTCAACTGCTCTCTCTCTCTCCATGTCCTCATCTCTGCCTCTATCTCGGAAGTTGTTCCTTCTTTGGATAGGGTCCCATTTTCCGATGACGCTCTTCTCTCTGGTAGCGTAGTGGTTACGACTCGGGCTGTGAACCGCAAGGTCAGCAGTTCGAAACTACCAGCTGCTCCGCAGGAGAAAGATGAGGCTTTCTACTCCCGTAAAGATTTACACCCTCGGAAACCCTGTACAGGGTCGCTATGGGTCGGTTCCGACTCCACGGCACATAACAACAACAACAACAACAAGCTCTTCTCTCTTGATGGACTTAGGGTCCTCAGTTCCTGGGCTATGAGATTAACTACCCCTCTTTTTGTTACAAGGTTCCATCCTCTTTTGATGCTTTCTGCATGATTCAATATTTTGCCAATAGAATCCTTCAATACTGGAAGTTGATGCTTGAATTTTTTACTCAGTTCCCTCAGCTTGAGAAATGCTGAGTGTGTTATTCCCTTTTAGTTGTCTAATTCCAGTTCTTTATACATTTTGTTATATATGACTTTGTCTTTTAGACCTGATCTTTAAACTTTTCTGTTTAGCTCTTGTATCTCTTCACTTCTTCCATTTGCTTTAGCATCATTATACTGGGGAGATGACATCCATTTTGCTCTTTTCCTTCTTTCTTGCATTCTTAATGATCATTTGATTTTTCTTGAATGATGTTCTTGATGTAATCCCTCAACTAACTCTTCTGGTCTTTGATCTTTAGTGTCTAATACATCAAATCTGTTTCTCAGATGATCTCTAAATTCAGGATATATTCCAGATCATATTTGTCTTTTGTGGACTTGTTTTAATTTTCTTCAGCTTCAGCCTGATATATCAGTATGGACCAGTCCTTAGATAAGGATATCATGTTTGGTAAAGTTGAGGGTGGAGATAAAAAAAGGAAGATCCAATGAGATGGATTGGCACAGTGGCAGCAGCAATGGGCTCAAATGTAGCAATAATTATGAGGTTGGTGCAGGACTGGACAGTGGTTTGTTCTCTTGTATACAGAGTTGCTATGAGTAGGTACTGACTCTATGGAACATAACAATAACATATGTAAATGAAGACTCCTTGTGTGGCACTGTAAGAAAAGCAACTAGATAAGGACTTCTAGCCACAGTTCAAGGCCCACAGTTCAAACACAAGCTGCTCCTAAAAAATGCTATAAGTTTGAACCAACTCTATGGCACGTAGCAATAACAGCAATATGTAAGTGATATTTCCTTCTCTTTTCCCCTCCCCTCTTATCCTTTCCCTTTCTTTCCCACTCCTATGTGAGTCCCTCCTCTTTTTTTCCCCTCCCCTCTCCTGTCTTCTCCTAAATTCTTTCATTTATTTCATGCTTTAAAGATTCATGACTTTAATCACATACTTTACAGAATCATGAAACAGCTAGTTTCCAGCAAGGTGAAAGCCTCACATATTCTGAAACCCAAGGCATTTGTCCCATTTAGTGTCATATTTAACTGGATTGCATGAACTTTTCTTCAGTCTGACTCTGAGATTTTATAAGAAGGAATAAAATTACTTTGATCTAGCATTCATTCATTGGAGATTTATTTTGCTTACTAATGGAAGCTACTTCTATCTTTTAATTAATCATTTAATTAATAAATGCTTAATCAGCTGTTACTCTAAACTACGTTTGGTTTCTTATGCTATTATTATTAAGTGCTATGGAGTTAGTTCCAACCTATAGCAACTATGTATAGTGTTTGCAAGGAGCAGCTGTTGAATTTGAACTACTGACCTTGTGGTTCAAAGTCCATTGCTGACCCTACAGTGCCACACCAGGAGTCCAATATCACTAATTAAAGTTTAGTTTTGAAACACCTGTCATTATCTTCAAAATTGTGAGAATGTGGAAGGAAGTATATCGTTTCCTTTTCTTTATTATTCTTCTGAGAAGACTTAATCAGAGGTAACCATTCATTTTTAAATTCTGTGAATTAGGATGACATTGTTGCATAGGTATAGGTAATGACTTCGAGTGTTTTTGGTAGGTAAAGTTTTACGTTTTAAACATACACAACTGGAAGTTCAGCTAGCATAAGTGTGCACATTGAAAACAAAAGTTTGGGAAAAATTTCCTTCATACCAGCTGAAATAGCCATATAATGATAAAGTTTCACTAAAGAAACAATTTAAGCAGATAATTTTATTAAACATAAGCTGCACTTTCCAACAATGGTGGTTAAGTGAAGTACTATCATGTTTTCTCTTTCAACAAATCATAATGTCAGAAAGAATTTCAAGAGTGTGAACTTCTTCTTAAGACTAGAACTGTACCAACTCATTAAGATATTGTTTACCAGTTATTATCATGGTATAAATTTACGATTTTCAACTGTAACTATTTGAAGTATATTCCTCATAGCATTAACTCCCCACTGAAAGGAGTATGTAGGAATGTGGGCTAATTCCAGAGTTAAAATAAATTTGAATAACATAGCATACTTGTTTTTAAGCGCTGATTTAGTTCCAACTCATAGGCCCAGTATAGGGTTTCTGAGGAGCAGCTGATGAGTTTAAACTAATTATCTTTTAGTTCAAACTGACCTTGTGGTTCAGTGTTTATCCTATTGCAATATAGCATGCTATATTTTGTTTTATATATCACCAATAGGTATCAATAAGGAGCTCTGGTAGCGTAGTGGTTACGACTCGGGCTGTGAACCGCAAGGTCAGCAGTTCGAAACTACCAGCTGCTCCGCGGGAGAAAGATGAGGCTTTCTACTCCCGTAAAGATTTACACCCTCGGAAACCCTGTACAGGGTCGCTATGAGTCGGTTCCGACTCCACGGCACATAACAACAACAACAACAATAGGTATCAATATAGCATATTATAGATATTTATTGGAGATATAAAAGATACATCAGAGTATTAAATACTTATCTATTATTGTTAAGTGTTCTCATTGCAACCATGTACAGGGTCTTCAAAGAGCAATTACTGGATATGAACTAGGGACCATTCAGTTAGCAGTCCAGTACTTTTCATACAGTGTACCCACACCAGGGCATCTAATTTAGTTTAATATCTAGGCCCAACAATTTTCAAAATATAAATCCTTTCATTTAAAAAGTAATTGCTGTAAACAGATCTTTTAAAATACTCTTCTAAAACATTTTCCATTACAGTTAATAATTACATTATAATAAAGTTATTCAAAATTTTAAATTAAAGGGCTTGTTGGATGAGGTTTATTAAATAAAATGAACATTTCACATTTTTTATAAGGAATTAAAAAAATAATTTTGATATAAAATATCTACTTAAAGAACAAATTTTCCTATTCCTATTTAGATTTCTGTTTCTCATGAACAATGCCTTAAATATCAATGTGCCTTTCAATATGGAAAATAGGAACATGCCTCTGTCTAGATGATAGACACATGGATTCTATTACTGTGAGAACATTTCAGTTATTTTACAGTAATGAAACATACAAGGTAACAACTATGAATCATAAAGCATAGCAAGGGTATAACTAAGGACAACGATTTAGTAGACAGTGTTTATTGAGTCTTCATTATATTCTATGAACCGCTCATCTACCCCAATCCCTTCAACAGGGACATGGTTGGTAGAGTTGCTTCTGTTCTCATGAATCTTATAAGAAGCAAGATAACCTTTTAAAGCTATCTTATTTTGCATATGACTGGAGATCCTTAACTTTTATTGCTGTATAGCATACTATTGTGCAATGACATTGTGATTTACTTTCCATTCTAATATTGATGGGCATTCTGTTGTAGTTGTTGAGTATTGTCATGTCATTGTGACTCATAGTAACCCTGTGTAGGGTTTGAGCTATGGATCTTGTGGTTAGCAATAAATACTGGAAACTATGGGAACTATCACCACTAAAAAAGAATCTCTTGAAAATTATAGATAGAGGAAAATATTGCTTTATTCTGCATATATTTGATTATTGACCATAACTTGATGAATACTTATCTGCAAATTTATACATGCTATCCACTGTTCTTTGTTCTAAGCTGATATAATGAAAAAGGAAAGAAATCTCAATTTAAAGGAGCTCTGGTAGCGTAGTGGTTACGAATCAGGCTGCGAACCTTAAGGTCATTGGTTCGAAACTACCAGGTGCTCCGCGGGAGAAAGATGAGGCTTTCTACTCCCGTAAAGATTTACACCCTCGGAAACCCTATACAGGGTCGCTATGGGTCGGGACTGACTCGATGGCACATAACAACAACAATAGTCTAATGAAGAAGAGAAGGATGATTAACAATACGAATAAGAAAAACTCATAGAATTTATAATAGCTGAACTTTTTATTTTTCATATACTCTTCTCTGAAGTACTTGTCCCATACTTCTTGTTCAGGCTCAATGTACTTTATTGATTTTTAACTTTCAAAATTAGCTCAGTTTATTTTAAGGCATTTTGTTTTTATTAGTAATCTTATTTGCCATTTAATCTTGTTTATCATAGCAACTTCTCTGTGCTTCAGGTTTTTGGTGTTTAAACTTGTAATAAAGAAGCTCAAAAGGATTTCAAAGTGTCTATCACAGTGATCAAATTACAGTAATACTCTTCACATGTTACTTTCATATCCTAAACACATACTTTGTGAAATAATTGTCAAACTCTTGCTAATTATTTTATCGAACAACACATTTTTAAAATTTAAAAAGTATACAGTATGATAAAGGAAAAGACCTTATGTAATGCAAATGGCTATGCAATTAATCACTAGCCAATAGATGGTGTGTACCCACCAAAAGGATAATGCTTTCTTTCCAAAGGTCACAAATCTGAAAGTCCTGTGGAGCATTTCTACTCTGCACACATGGGATCACCATAAGTTGGAATCAACTCAAAGGCAATTAACATCAACAGTAACAAGAATAAAAGAACCATGCACCATCAAGATGCAAGTTTTGTTAAAAAATGAAGATTTTGATTTGAATAGGTAACTGTATGCTGCTGCAACTCACAAATCTTAAAAACTGTACCAGTTAAATCACATCATTTCAAATGAAGAAAAAAAAAATTGAAGTAGTCAATTATTTCATTTTGCTTGGCTCCACAATCAACACTCATGAATGCAGCAGTCAAGAAGCCAAAACATGTATTGCATTAGGCAAGTTGCTGCAAAACAGTTCCTTTAAGTGTTCAAGAGCAAAAATGAAATATTCATGTGAAAGCTGAACAATAACACATGAAGACTATAGAAGAATTGATGCATTTTAAAAATGGTGTTGCCAACGAATATTGAAAGAACACACAAATATATCTTGGAAGAAGTTCAACCAGAATGTTCCTTAGAAGCAAGTATGGCAAGACTTTGTCTCTCATATTTTAGACATGTTATCAGGAGGGACCAGACTTTGGAGAAAAGCATCATGCTTGGTAAAGTAGAAGATCAGTGATAGAGAGGTAAACCATCAACAAGATGGAATTATGCAGTAGCAGCAACAATAGACTCAAGTATAACAACATTTGTGAGCATGGTGCAAGAACAGGCATTGGAGTTACTCACTCATCTATGTTAAGAAATCTTGAAGACAGCTTCCTGGCCAACTGATTGGAAGAAATCCATATTTGTGTCCATTCCAAAAAGAGGTGACACTCCATTCCAAAGAGAGGTGACACATGGGATGCAGAAATCATAGAACAATATCACTAGTATCCCATGCAAGTAAAATTTTGCTAAAGATAATTTAAAAATAGCTGCAATAGTGCATTGACAGGGAAATATCAGAGGTTCAAGAAAGATTCAGACAAGTGCATGGAATCAGGGATATCATTGCTAAAAGCAGAGAATATCAGAAAGATGTTTACTTGTGCCTTAATGACTCTGCAAAGGTTTTCAATTGTGTGAATCATGACAAGCTACAGACAACATTGTGGAGAATGAATATTCCGGAGAACTTAATTGTGCTCATGAGCAACCTGTACGTAGACCAAGAAACAGTTATTCTAACAGAACAAGAGAACACCAAATGTTTTAAAACTAGGAAAGTTGTGACCAGGGTTGTATTATTTCACTATATGTATTCACTCTGTGTGCTGAGCAAATAATCCAAGTTGCTGGATTATATAAGAAAAACGTGGCATAAGGACTGGAAGAAGATTTATAAACAACCAGCAATATGCATCTGATATAACCTTTATTACTGAAAGCAAAAAATACTTAAAATACTTACTGTTATTATTGTTGAGTGTCATTGAATTTTTTCCAAACCATAGCAACCCTGTGTAGGGTTTTCGAGAAGCACCTGGTGAGCTTGAACCTCCAACCTTGCGGTTCACACTGACTTTGCAGTCCAGCACATTAACCCGCAGTGCCAAAACAGGACTCCCAAAATACTTACTAATGAAGATAAAATAACACAGCCATCAGTATGATTTTCACTTCAATGTAAAGAAAACAAAACCCCTCACCAGTGGACAATAAGTAACATCATGATATATGGAGAAAAGATTGACGTTATCAAGGACTTCATTTTGCTTGAATCCACAATTGACAGTCAAGAAAACAGCAATCAAGAAATCAAATGACATATTACATAAGGCAAATCGGCTGCACAAGAACTCTTCAAAGTGTTCAAGAGCAAAGATGTCAGTTTGAGGATTTAGGTGCACCTGACTGAAGTCATGGTATTTTTAATATCTTTGTATTCACTTGAAAATTGGACAATGAATAAGGAAAACCACAGAAGAATTGATGCATTTGAGTTATGGTATTAAAATTAATAAAGACTGTTAGAAGAACAAATAAATTTGTGTTGGAAGAAGCATAGCCAGAATTCTCCTTAGAAGTCAGGATGGTGAGATTTTGTCTCTCATACTGCGGACATGTTATCAGAGGGGATCAGTCCCTGGAGAAAGGCATCATGCTTGGTAAAGTAGAGGATCAACAAATAAGATGTAGACTCCTAATAAAGTGAATTGGGACAGTGAATGGAGCAAATAGTTAAAGCTTTATAATAATTGAGATCATTGCACAGGACTAGTCAGTGTTTCATTCTCTTGTGCATAAAGTTGCTAAAGATTGGAACTGACTCGATGGCATCTAACAACAGAAATAATGTCTGAAAATTCTGTGACTTGACAGAGTAGTATGTTTCTCATTCACATTTTGATCTGATATTGAACTGGTAGCTGTCTTCTAAGTGCTAGTACTAGAACCCAAGCTGCTTAAATCATGTGTCTCCATCATTTTGAGGCTAAGGTTAAACTAGTGTCATCACTTTACAAATTGGACAGTGGCTAGTTTGTTTTCTGTGGAGAGTTGGATGAAATATTCTGTTACTAAACCTGGAAGCAGCATGTATGAATCTATGAAAGATCTCATGGCCTTAACTAAGATATTTAGTCATATTATAACTACAAAGAAGGCAGGGGAACACATCTTTCTGTATTTCCAGGAAGACAAAATGGCATCTAGCCAGTCTTCAACAACAAGAAAGATCATTCTCAAGCAATCAGTTCAACTATAACATTTAATGACAGTAGGATAGTAGAACCTTGCTAACCACAAAGTCTGATGTTCTAATCACCAGCCATTTTTCTGAAACTGTTTACAGGGTCACTACCAATAGGATCCAACTCGATGGCACTTCACAAAAACAACAACAATGATAGAAGACTAAGTAAGGATTTGAAAACAAAGTGTGTTTGCTAGTATGTATTTGTGTATGTTTATTTGCATGTGTGAGTAGATATTGAGAATATGCAAACTCTCAGATGTTTATTTTGCCACTGGTCACTTCTGCATTTTCTTTGTTCCAAAAAAAGAGGCTCAATTTCAAAACAGGCAAATTGGTAGGTTTTCAACATTTTCATCTATAGCATTTCACAGAATGAGCAATAATCTCCTTTATGCTCCCCAATGCCTGAGACTGCCATGTAGAATTTCTGAGAGCAAAATAATACTCTTTCCATGAGGAAAGATAAGGAGATATAAGTAAAGAAAGAAAGGTGATATCCCAAAGGAATCTTTGATTACTCTAGAGAATCTGTTGTTATATTGTGTCTACTCTTAAAGAATATTCTAGTATAGGACATAGACTTCCCTATTTGTCTCTTTTTTGACAGGGATTTACTTTTTAAATGCATATTTTTAAAACCAAACATAAAAGAGGTATATCTGTGGCTTAAAAAGTCACCAGCTAATAAGTGGTGATTAAATGCCTTTGTCACTCAGCCATTAGTCATATATTTTCCCATGTTTATGGAAAATTGGAATTTTCCCCAATTGTTAGTGACATTTAACCAAAATAATTATCTTCCTTATATGGTGATGAGTTCCTATTTTAGTCCCTTTCTATGAAACCAGCAGAAAAGCATCTACATTTCCATGAACCAGATTGTCTCAACTGTGCCAAATTGAGTGAACACATTTGCATTTTCATTAATAAAATAAGCACATGCATTGTTAAGAGCAGTAATGTGGGTGGTTCTTTTACCTTTATTTTCTTCTTCCTAACACAAAGCTATTTCATGCCTCTGAATCACCACACTGCTAAACTTGCCTGAGCCTCATGATAATTGGGTTGATCCTACTAAATCATTTCTTACTTACCATTATTGGATTAAATTCCACAGACCAAGGACTGAGTTCCGGCTCTGCCCCATATAAGCAGATAGAATAATCTTGTGACATTGTCGTTAGGTGCCATGGACTCCTCTCTGATTCATAGCAACTGGTAGGCACAACAGAATGAAACACTGTCCTTCAACATCGTCACAATTGTTACGCTTGACCCATTGCTGCTGCTAAAGTGGCAATATACATCACTGGTTTTTGTTTTTTCCTTTTAGGCTGACAGACCATTTTACCAAGCATGATGTCTTTCTGCAGGAACTGATCCCACTGAGCTTCAAAGGAGCATTTAGATTGTACTTCTTCCAACACAGATTTGCTTGTTCTTCTGGCAGTCCATGATACTTTTCAATATTCTTCTCCAATATGGTGCCTCTAATACATCAATTTTCCTATGGTCTTCCTTATTCATTGTCCAAATTTCACATGCATATGAGGCTATTAAAAATGTGATGGCTTGGATCAGATACACTTCAGCCCTCAAATTAATAACTTTGTTCTTGAACACATTAACAAGGTCTTGTGCAATAGATTTACTTAATGCAATATGTCATTTGATTTATTGACTGCTGCTTCTATGAGATTTGATTGTGGATCCAAACAAAATGAAGTCTTTGACAACTTCATTCTTTTCTGTTTGTTATACTGTTTATTGGTTCCGTTGTACGGATTTGTGTTTTCTTTATATTAAGTTACAATCCATACTGAAGGTTGGATTTTTTATCTTCATCAGTAAGTATTATAAGTACTTTTCACTTCCAGCAAGCAAGGTTACATCATCTGCATATTGCAAGTTGTTAATGAGTCTTCCTCCAATCCTGATATCACATTTTTCTTCATATAATCCAGTTTCTCAGATTATATTTGCTCAGCATAGAGATTAAATAAGTATGGTGAAAGAATACAACCCTTGAACACAACTTTCCTTATTTTAAACCATTCGATATCCCCTTGTTCTGTTAGAAGAACTGCTTCTAGAATTACATATAGATTCGTAAAAAGCACAATTAAGAGTTCTGGAATACCTATTCTTCTCAATGTTATCCATGCTGTCATGATCCACACAGTAGAAAGCTTTTGCATAGCAAATAAAGAACAAGAAATTTTATTTATTTATTTATTTATTTATTTATTTATTTATTTATTTATTTATTTATTTATTTATTTATTTATTTATTTATT
>NW_006408591.1:7797904-7801934 GCF_000296735.1 Chrysochloris asiatica | reverse complement strand
TATTTATTTATTTATTTATTTATTTATTTATTTATTTATTTATTTATTTATTTATTTATTTTGGTAATCAACTTTCAGCAAAGATCCATCTGACATCAGCAATAATATCCCTGGTTACCAGTTTTCTTCTGAATCTAGCTTGAATATCTGGAGGTTCCCTATCAATGTATTATTGCAGTCACTTTTAATTAACTTCAGCTAAATTTTACTTGCATGTTATATTCATGAAGTGATTCGAAGACTTCTGCATTCTGTTGGGTTAAATTTATCTGGAATGGAAATAAATATGGATCTCTTCCAACTGGATAGCCAGATAGCTGTCTTCCAAATTTCTTGGCATAGAAGAGTCAGCACATCTATTGTTTCATCAGTTGGTGAGAGATTTCAATTTGTTTTCCTTCAATTACTGGAGCCTTGTTTTATGCCAATGCCTTTAGTGTAGGTTGGACTTCTTTCTCAATGACATCTGTTCTTGACAATATGCCATTTCTTGAAATGGTTGAACATTGATCATTTCTTTCTGGTAGAGTGACTCTGTATCTTCATTCCATCTTCTTTGGATGCTTTCTTATTATGCCATATTTTGCCTATAAAATCCTTCATTATTGCAAGTCAAGGTTTGAATTTTTTCTTCAGTTCTTTCAAACTTGAGAATGTATAGAGTGTTTTTTCCTCTCGGTGATTTAACTCGAGTTCTTTGCACATTTTATTGTATTACTTGACTTTGTCTTCTCAAGCTCTCGTTTGAACTTTTCTGTTCAGTTCTTTGACGTTTCCATTTATTCCAATCACTTTAGTTTCTCTAGACTGGAGAGAATATTTCAAATTCTCTGCTGACATTCATTTTGTTCTTCTCTTCACTTTCTCTTCTGTAATGACCTTTTGCTTTCTTCCTATATGATATTTCTTGATGGCATTACACAACTCTTTTGGTCTTCATTCATTAGTATCTAATATATCAAATCTGTTCTTGAGATATTCTGTAAATTCAGGTGGCATATGTTCAAGGTCAAATTGTGGCTTTCATGGACTTATTTTATTTTTCTTCGATTTGACTCTGAAATTCCATGTGAGCAATTGACAGTCTGTCCCAGTGTAAGCCCCTGCCTAAATTGGCTAATGATATGCAACTTTTCCACAGTCTCTTCATTCAGAAGTAGTCAATTGGTTCTTGCGTATTCCTCTGGTAAGTCATATATATATATATATATATATATATATATATATATATATATATATATATAGTCAGATGCAATGAACAAGTCATTGGTCTTTCAAAATTCTGTCATGTGATCTCCAGCATAATTTTTATCGCTAAGGCCATATTTTCCAAATACTGATCCTTCCTCTATGTTTCCAAGCTTAGCATTCTAATCACCAATACTTTCAGTACATATTTATTGCATAGTTGATCAATTTCATAATGAAGAAGTTGAAAATTGCTGATTTTCAAAATCACTGACTTAAGTGGTTCGTGTCTATATTTGAATAATCATATTGACTGGTCTTCCTTTAGTCATATGGATATTATCCTATCACAGACAACACTGTGCTTTAAGATAGATTTTTAAATGTTCTTTTTGATGATGAATGTGACATCATTCTTCTTGAATTTGTTGTTCCCAGCATAGTAAACCATATGACTGGAAGATTTTAAATGGCCAATATAAGTTCATTTCAGCTCACTTATGCATTGTTGTTGTTGCCATCAAGTTAGTTCTGACCAATAGAGACCCTGTTTAGGATTTACAAGAGTAGTTAGTGAGCTTGAACCACTGACTTTGTAGTTCAAACAGACTTTGCAGTCCAGCAAATTACCCTGTAGCACTGCAACCACCAGCTGTTGCTCAGAAACCCTATACATGACCACTATGACTTGGAACAAACTTGACAGCACTTAACAACCACTACATGCCTAGGATATCAATCTTTATGCCTTCCGTTCATTTTTTACAACTTCTAATTTTCTTAGGTTCATGCTTTATACATTCCATATTCTGATTATTAATGGATATTTGCAGCTGTTTCTCCTCATTTTGAGTTTGCCACATTAGCAAATGAAGGTAACTGAAAACATTTCTCCGTACACATTTTTATGGTCAATTGTACTTAAAGGAGGCAGCTCTTCAGCAGTCTTTTTTTATTGCATTTCAACCTTAGGGGCTTATATTCTAGTTCTCTTTCTGATAATGTTCTGTTGCTGTTCATAGCACTTTCATCTTCTGGTCCTGTATATAACAGTGTTCTACTGCTATTCATAAGGTTTTCAGTGACTAAACATTCAGAAATAGTCTGCCTCTTATTCTTCCTAGACTGTCTTAGTTTGGATGTTTGGTGGAAAACTTTTGTGATCTCCTTGGTATTTAAAATACTGGTGTCATAGATTCTAGTATCATAGCAATGTGTAAGCCAACATAGTGTGACATACTGACAGTCCAGAGGTAGAATTTTGTGATTTGTTGGCTCCAACACTTGGCCAACTTATGTTCAACAGAAAGAAACAACCCTGGTCCAGCACCGTTCTCACAACTGGGGCTACATTTACATCCATCTCCATCTCATTATGCATCTCCATTTTTTTTTCTACTTTACCAAGCATGATGTCCTTCTCCTTTGATAATATGAGCAACAAAGTCTGGTCACTTGGCTTCTAAGGAGACTTCTGACTATATATTTTTCAACACAGAATTGTTTGTTCTTTGAGTAGTTCATGGTGATATTCTTCTCCATGATCATAACTCTAATGTATCCATTTTTGTATGGTCTTCTTTATTTATTGCCCAAATTTCATACGCATGTGAGGTTATTGAAAATATCATGGCTTGGGTCAGGTGCACATTAATTCTCAAACTGACATCTTTGCTCTTGAACACTTTAAAATGGTCATGTGTGGCAGATTTTCCTAACACACTGTGTCATTTGATTTCTTGACTGCTGTTTCCTTGAGTATTGATTGTGGATCCAAGTAAAAATATCTTTGGCAAGCCAACATTTTCTCCATTTATCATGATGTTATTTATTGGTCAAGTGGTGAGGATTTTTGTTTGCTTTATATTGTTGTGTAACCCATACATAAGGCTATGGTCTTTGGTCTTTATCAGTAAGAATTTTAAGCCCTCTTCACTTTCAGCGAGCAAGGTTGTGTCATCTGCATGTCAACATTAGGGGCTCATATACTGGTGTGTTGTAGTTTGTTAATGAGTCTTTCTACAAAGCTGAGGCCATTTTCTTCTTTATACAATCAGGTTTTCAGGTTATTTCCTCAGCATACAGACTGCGTAAGCAGAGTTAAATAACACAACCCTGGCACACAACGTTCCTGATTTTAAATAATTCAGTGTTCCCTCATTCAGTTTGAGTGACTGCCTCTTGGTCTATGTACAGGCTCCTCATGAGCACAATTAAGTGTCCCAGAATATTCATTCTCTGAAATGTTGTCCATAGCTTGACATAATTCACACTGTCGAAAGCCTTTCCATAGTTGATAAAGCACAGGTAAGCATATTTCAGGTGTTCTCTGCTTTCAGCCAAGATCCATCTCATGTTAGCAATGTTATACTTCATTCCATGCCCTCCTCTGAATCCAACTTGAACCTCTGGCAGCTCCCTGTCAAAGTACTGCTACAGTCATTTTCAGATTATGTTTAACAACATTTTGCTTGCATGTGATATTAATGGTATTGCCCAATGATTTCCACATTCCATTGTGTCTCCTCTCTTTGGAATGGGCATTTCTTCCAATCAGTTTGCCAGGTAGCTGTCTTCTAAATTCTAGTCATAAATCATTGAGTTTCTCCAGTGCTACATCAGTTTGTTGAAAATTTCAATTTGCATTCCACAGTTTCAGGAGCCTTATTCTTTGCCAATCTTTTCAGTGTACCTTAGACTTCTTTTTTCAGAACTATTGACTGTTTATCATATGCTACTTTTTGAAATGGTTGAAAACTGTTAAGGAATATACAGAAAATTGTTAAGGAATATACAGAATCTCTTTTTGTTCTGACCCATAGCGACCCTGTACAGGGTTTCC
>NW_006408591.1:7794721-7796864 GCF_000296735.1 Chrysochloris asiatica | reverse complement strand
TTTTGATGCATATAAGTTTTAAATTTTTATTATGTCCCAATCATCTATTTTGTCTACTTTTGTGTAATTTTCAAAATATTTGGTAGTCTGTGTATTCCCTGTATTAGAGCCCTCACATTTGTCCTATTTTTTCATTGATGACCTGCATAATTTTAGGATTTATATTTAGTTCTTTAATCCATGCTGATTTGGTTTTTGTATAGGGTATGAGATAATGGTCTTGTTTCAATCTTTTGCATATGGCTTTCCTGTTCTGCCAGCATCATCTGTTAAGGAGACAATCTCTTTCTCATGCAATATACCTAGGCACTTTGTTGAAAATCAGTTGGCTGGATGTGGATGGGTTCATTTCTGGATTATCGGTTCTGTTCCAATGATCAATGTATCTTTCTATGTTTTGACCAGCATAGCTATGTAGTAGATTTTGAAATCAGGGAGTGAGAGGCTTCCAACCTTGTTGTTTTTCTGAAGCAGTGCTTTGCTTATCCTAGGTCTCTTTCCTTTCCATATAAAGTTTGTAATTGTTTTTTCCATATCTTTGAAGAATGTTGTTGGAATCTGGCTTGGGATTGCATTATATGTGTAAATTTCTTTGGGTTGTATTGACATTTTCACGATGTTGAATCTTCCTATCCAGGAACATGGTATGTTCTTCCATTTTTGTAAGTCTCTATTGGTTTCTTGTAGTAGTGTTTTGTAATTATTGTTTGTATCGATCCTTTGTTTCTCTGGTTACATTTATTCCCAGATATTTCATCCTTTGGGTGGCTATTGTAAATGGTATTGCTTTCCTAATGTCCTTTTTCAGTTTTGTCATTGTTACTATAGAGGAATCCAACTGATTTTTGTAAATGGAGCTTATACCCTGCCACTTTGCTGAATCTTCCAATGATGTCTAGTATCTTTTTCACTGAGTCTTTGGGGTTTTCTGTGTATATGATCCTATATCATCAACAAATAGAGAGAGTTTTATTTCCTCATTGTCAATTTGGATGCCTTAAATTTCCCTATCTTGCAATATAGCTCTTGCTAAGACTTCCAGCACAATATTAATTGAATAGGAGTAGTGACAAAGGGCATCCTTGTATGGTTCCCATTTGCAAAGGGAGGGCTTTCAATTTCTCAATTTCTCTCCATTGAGAGTGATGTAGGCTCTTGGTTTTGTACATATGCTCTTTCTTGATTATGTTGAGGAATTTCCCTTCAATTCCTACTTTGTGGAGTGTTTTTATCAGGAACAGTTGTTGGATATTGTCAAATGCCTTTTCTGCATCAATCAATATGATCATGTGGTTCTTTTCCTTTTTCATATTTATCTGATGGATTTCATTGATTGTTCTTCTAGTGTTGAACCATCCTTGCACCCCTTTATAAAACCTACTTGGTCATGATGTATTATTTTTTTGATGTGCTGTTAGATTCTCTTGGCTAGGATTTAGTTGAGAATTTTTGCGTCTATGTTCATGAGGGATATTGGTCTATAATTTTCTTTTTAGTGATGTCCTTTCCTGCTTTTGGTATGAGGGTTATGTTTGCTTCATAAAAGTATTAGGAAGCTTTCCATACTCTTCTATGTCCTGGAATAATTTGAGTAGAATTGGTGACAGTTCTTCTCTGAATGTTTATAGAACTCATCCGTGAAGCCATCTAGGCCCCGGCTTTTGTTGGTCAGGAGTTTTTTGATGACCTGGTAGATTTCTTCTTTTGTTATGGGTTTGTTCACGTTTTCTACTTCAGTCTGAGTAAATTTAGATAGGTCGTGTTTTATCTTTATTATTTCCCTTCTTTTGGTGACTGTAGATTCCCTCTGCTGGTCAGCTTCTAATTGTTGAAGATGCTGTGTTAATGTGGTGATTTTGGTTCTTTCTTCTTTTTGGATGTGCACACTTATCGCAAAAAATTGTCCTCTTAGGACTGTTTTTGCTGTGTCCCAAAGATTTTGGTATGTTGTGCTTTCATTCTAATTTGTTTCTAGGAACTTTGTGAATTCACGTTTAATTTCTTCTTTTACCCAGTCGCTTTTCAGCAGGGTGTTGTTCAGTTTCCATGTATTCAACTTTATTGCTTTGGTCTTCTTATGTTGATTTCTAGTTTTATAGCACTGTGGTCTGAGAAGATGCTCTGTAGAATTTTGATGCATGTG
>NW_006408591.1:7791616-7793736 GCF_000296735.1 Chrysochloris asiatica | reverse complement strand
TGTTCTGGACTCTGCTATCTGTTGACTGTGTTCTAGGTGGTGTTGCCACACCTGTCAATCTCTGTTTGTTGTCTGTTCTTGTTGGTTTTTAGTCCACAGAACTCCCTTGAGGATGTTTTGAAGTGCTGGGTTAGTTTTGATAAAATCTCTCAGATTCTGTTTATACTGGAATGTTTTGATCACACCATCATATTTGATTGATAGTTTTGCTGGATAGATGATTCTTGATTGACAGGTTTTTTTGTTGTTGTTGTTGTTTTTCTTGTAGGGCTTTGTGTAAATCTCCCCATTGCCTTCTTGACTGCATGGTTTGTTCTGAATAGTCAGAGCTTAATCTAATTTGCTTACCTTTATAAGTTATATTTCTCTTCTCCCTGGCTGCTTTTAGTATTCTTTCCTTGTCTTTGATTTTGGAGAGCTTGGTTATGATATGTCTTAGAGAATTTCTTTTTGGGGTCTATCCTTCCTGGGGTATGTTGGGCTTCTTGAATGTTTATCTTCTCATATTTCAAGATGTTAGGAAATTTTCTTCCAGAAACACTTCAACTATCCTTTCTGTGGACTTCTCTGATTCTTCTTATTCTGGAATGCCAATAATCCTTACATTATTCCAACATGAATCTTAGACTCTCTTCAAATTGTTTTATCCTTTTAGCTGCTTGCTCTTCTATCTTGGCAGTATTAAGAAATTTGTCTTCCAGCTCGCTATTTCTGGCTTCCGTCTCGTCTAGTCTGCTCCTTTCCCCTTTCAGCCTATTGTCCATTTCTGATATCTTATTATTGATTATCTGGACATCTTTTTGCAGGTTTTGAATTGTTTCCAAAGCTGTGTCAATCCTATTTGATTTTTCCTGTAGTACTTTCCTTTCTTCTTCCTTATTTTCCTCGACCCTTTTTCAGAGCATTTGAATTTGTTTCCATATCATTCTTCTGAATTCCCTCTCAGGATTATCCAGAACCTGCTCTTCCTCCTCTATAAAGCCTTTTTCTGTCTCCAGCTCATTTGCGTCAGCTGCTCTCTTCTGATTTTGGATGTGTTTCAATAAGGTTTGTTGCCTTTTATTCGTCATGATTATTATTATTATTTTGGTAGTATTAATATGATCAGGAGACAGGCTTCCCTTATTGCCTGTAATGTGTAGCAGGTGTTATTAGGTCTTGTTTCAGTGGTTGAGTATTATTGTGTATGCTTATAGCTTGGCTATATGGCCATGATTGCTGACTCTTCTTAGGTGATATAGGGAGGAAAAGCTCCCACCTCCAGGAAAGATGCGTAATCAAATGGACCAAAAGCAGAAGTAATATAAACACATAGACAAAAATCACCACTTTGGAGTAGAGGTGCAGCTTTGGTCAATTTTCCTGTGTTACACCATCAGTGTGTGTGCAAATAGAAGCTTCCATCAGGGGGTGGGGGTGACCCCTCTTTCAGGCCCCTCCTATAGCTACTACCATATAGGTAGGCAGATATATATTGGGGAGTTAATGGGAGAAAGATCGACAACTATTTTTGTCTCTGAAAGTTAGTTATCTGCCTGTACTCAGCACCAAACTTGAGATGGTGGAGACCTGTTCTGTTGGGCTTTTACAGATTGCCTTGAGTTTGTCCTGCCCAGTGAAGTCTGGCAGTGGCCCAGTCATGGATTGCAAGGTCAATAGCTGGGGATTCTAAGCTGCTCCCTGGGAGAAAGGCGAAGTGCTCCATCTTGGCTCAGACGCACCACCTCAGAACCCCGGTCAGGTTGCTTGTGGTTATCTACGTGTGTACAGTGCAAATCTCGGGATATCCTATTATACTGTGGTTTTACAGGTTGCTTTGCATTGATCCTATGCAGCCAGACCTGTCTGTCAGCAGCAGCCACGAATTGCTAGAAAAATAGCTGGAAATTCTAAGCTGCTACCTGGGAGAAAGGCGAGGTGCCCTGCCCCCGGTTCACATACACAGCCTCAGATTTGGGACCATGGGTGTTGTCATAAGTCGTCACCCAGCTCCCTCTCTCTGTACCATGAGAAAACTATCCTGCCTGATGTTTGGGCTGAGAAATAAAGCTGGGACAGGGAAAGAGGGAAAAACGTGTCGTTTCCTTGGTTTTTTTCTCTTCTTCCTTCTTTTTTTTTTT
>NW_006408591.1:7773664-7790816 GCF_000296735.1 Chrysochloris asiatica | reverse complement strand
GAGGATTTTTGTTTTCTTTACATTGAGATGCAATCCATACTGAAGGCTGTGCTCTTTGATCTTCATCAGTAAGTATTTTAAGTCATCTTTGCTTTGAGCAAGAAGCTTATATCATCTGCATATCACAGGTTTTAATGAATCTTCCTCCAATCCTGATGCCACATTTTTCTTCACATAACCCAGTTTCTTGGATTATTTGCTCAGCATACAGGTTGAATACGTATGGTGAAAAAATACAACCCTGTTGTACACCTTTCTTAATTTTAACCCATTTAGTGTTCCCATGTTCTTTTTAAACAACTGTCTTTTGGTCCATATACAGATTTCTCTTGAGCAAAATTAAGTGTTTCGGAATGCATATACATCCAATTATCTGTGTGTATATGTTATGCATATATATAAGTTTAACAGAATAAAATAATAACTTGTCACAAGACAGTATATCATAAAAATAAAATTATTAGAACAAACAACAAGCATTCAAGTACAGAAAAAATGTTTTCACTGTATCAACTGGGTCCTCTTACAGAAAAAGACACTAAATGGCCTTTTACTAATTGGTGACTTTTTAAGCCACAGAGGCAACTGTTTTGTGTCCTCAAAAACATTTATTAAATAAAAAAATATATATTTTAGCAAGGTCTTTTATAAAAATTATAAATAACCAAATTTTCCTTTCTGCTTTTTTTCAATTCCCTTTTTTCTTTTGCAGAATAAGCACTAAACTGAAAGGTCAGTATGTGGAGCACTGATATGTTGCTGTGGGTTAATGTGCTGGACTGCAATGTCAGTTTGAACCACAAGGTTGGCAGTTCAAGTTCACCAGCTGCTCCCTGGAAACTCTGTGCAGGGTCACTATGGGTCAAAACCGACTCGATGGCACTTAATAACAACATAATATATATGTAGTTATATGTCCAGATAAAGGTATGTACACACTATAATCTAATTCCACTGAGTTGATTCTGAGTTACAGCAACCCTATATGGAGTTTCCAAGACTGCAAATCTTTACAGGGGCAGGTAGCCTCACATTTCTCCTGTGTAATGATTTGCTTATCTTTATGTGAACCATACAAATTTCATACATCTATGCATATATTTTTTCTATTTATTTACTTGCCTATCTATTATTCATCTATCTATCTATCTATTTATATACTCTGTAAGAATAAAACTAGTTATTAAACTGTCTGACAGCAGGGATTATGTATGTTTCTATTGCATAGACCACAGTAAATGCTCCACAGAATTGACAAATTTATAAATGTATGCCTTCCAAGCAGTCATATATCTAGTAGAGAATGCATCTCCCTTTCGCAACCTTTTCATACTGTTTTCCTTTGATCTTGCCAAAGATACCTTGTATTGTAGTTTACACGTTCCATTATGATACTTGAGTGCTGCTGCTGTTGCAACTGTCAAGAAATCAAACAACATATTGCATTAGGCAAATCTGCTGCACAAGATCTTTGTAAAGAGTTGAAGAACAAAGATGTCAAGTTGAGGACTAAGGTGTGCCTGACTCAAGCCATGGCATTGTCAATAACCTCATATGCATGCAAAAGCTGGAGAGTAAATAAGGATGACCGTAGAATAATTGATGCTTTTGAGTTATGGTGTTGGAGGAGAATATTGAAAGTACCATGGGCTGCCAAAAGAACAAATAGATCCAGAGTGCTCCTTGGAGGCCAAGATGGCCAAACTTCATATCTCATACTTCAGACATATTGTCAGGAGGGACCAGTCGGTGGAGAAAGATATCATGTTTGGTAAGGTGGAGGGTCAGAGAAAAAGAGGAAGACCCCCAACGAGATGGTTTGGCCTAGTGGCAGCATAGATGGACTCAAACGTGGCAACAGTAGTGAGGTTGGCCCAGGATCGGGCAATGTTTCATCTACTGTGCATTATGTCACTATGAGTCGGTACCAACTTGATGGTACTTAACTACAAAAATTATGATATTATATTGGTGTCTAAGAATCTCATGTTAGGCTTGGGGTCTAAGTATAACATTGTGATGATATAATATATTTTATTGAATGCTGATTTGGTTCTTTATTTTTATTTCACAAACTTATGATGAATTATTTCTAACCTTTTATATATCGCATATCTTAAACCAGAGATATGTTCAATCTGCTCAAGATCCACAAATGCGTGCAGGAATGAAAATTTGAATTTGTGCTTTAGTGTTTCAAAATGTACATTGCATAGTAAAGAGTTTACAAAACTCTCACATATATGAACTCATTTAAATCTCCAAATCACACAATGTGGTAGAGAGTCATCAGATTTTACAGATGAGTTAACTGAGACTCAAACAGGTAAATTTACCACTTTATGGCATATAGTTATGAGAGGTTAATTTGCGTTTTGCCTCAGTCGCTTAAAAACATATTATTTATTTATTATTTGACTATACTATAGTTTGAGTCCTGGTGGAATGCTGTAAGGTAGGCACTGGGCTGCTAATTCCAAAATTGTTGGTACAAATCCATCAGCCACTCCTTGCAAACCCTATACAAGTTTGTTATGAGTTGGAACTGACGTGACAGCCCTATCATCAACAACATGATATGATTGATCCAAAAAGTCTGGTGGGGAGGGCCACATTACTATTCTTATGTTGTAGGTATCTCTTAGTATTTTTTAAAGTAAATACAATTGAGCAAACAGGAATAATGGAGTAGGAGGTAGGGAGTGAACTAAAACAACAACCTTGTTCTTTCCATCAGAACAGAAATCTATTTCAAGGTTAAATATTTTAAATAACAATATTCTTTATTTAATAAACTTTTATTTATTTTTAAAATTTCAAAATAAAATATCATGGTTATCTAAAAAGCCCCTTAATAGCAAGCAAATTAAGTTATTTGAAAGCACATTCAGTAAACCATGTTTTTCCATGGGCCAGTGGAAAAGAGAAAAGAAAGCAATTGTGCCAGGCTGTTGGCTGACTAGTGCTAATGCAATTCAGTCTTGTGAAATGGATATTAATGATTCTACAGTGTTTAACTTGGTTTTCTCTTGATGGATTTTTCCCTTCTGAATTAAAGTCTGCCTACTCTTGATTAATTTAGAGTGGTTGCACTGTGAATCAGTTAATTACATTTTCTTTCTAAAGTTAAAAATCATTCATAGTGATGAAGACAGTTATTTTGATTTCTCATAAAAATAATCCTAAGCGCCTCAACTATACATCTCACAAAGTTAATAGTTAAAGTTCTTCTTTATACATGAAGTCTGAACCAAAGCTGGTAAAGTTTCATCATAAATCTCATTTAGGAACTTATTCTACAACTCTTCAAGCAGAGCTTTTTAAGGTTCACAAGATGGTGTCCCAAATTAGAGATTTCCTGTAGCTAGTATAGAGAATGTAAACATGCTTATCTACAGAACATCACAGTGTAGGTGAAAGTTTTGCAAAATACTTTAAAAACTATCTTCAAGAGGGAGAAAACAGGGTATTGTAGAGAGAACACTGGAATTGAAATCAGAAATTTCACATTTTCTTACAATACAAATTAACTCTGTGACCTAATTTTTTTCATAAATACAAAAGGGATTATAACAATTATCCTCCAGACTTAAAAGCAGTTGCAAGATCTATGTGTGCTTTGAAAGAGTATGTTATACAGTTTATATGTGTGTATGACTGGATAACACTTAACAAAAACAAACATCATTGCTGTGTATAAATGTCACTATTTTGCTGACAAGTGTTCTTAAATGATGATATGTGAAATTTATGTTGCTCTTTCAAAAAAATCATTTTATTTAGAGCAAGAAAAGAGTTCAAGGCTACCACCAGCTCTACTGTCCCACTGATCATGCATGCTACCAGACAAAAGACAAATGATGGTTCCTGTCAGTTCTTCATTTCATTGTTTTATATGTAGGCATTTTAGTTTGCCCTTTAAATAATATCTTCTCTTTTAAAAATACATTTTCATAGTTTTTGGGTTTTGTTTTTTTAGCTAATAAATGTAAATGTTCCAAATGCTTGTCAAAGAACTGCTGCCTAAAGATTTAGGGCTTCAGATTTAGTAAGCCAGACCTCAGAGCTTATCTGGGTTCCTTTGGTTCATAGATGTAGATCACTGGAAAAATCACTGACATTTTCTAATTTTTAGTTTTTTTATTCCTAAAAATGTAAGAGCCTTATAGTGTAGTGTGTTATGTTAACTGTAAGGTCAGTAGTTCAAATCTACCAGTCACTTGTGGAAGAAAAAGGTGGCTTCTGCTCCCATAAAAATTTAAAACCTCAGAAACCCTATACAGGGTGGTTATGCATCAGAAATAATGACTCAGTGGCATACAACCACCATTCATAAAAGGTAACAAATCTGTCTCTTGTTGTTAAGAGGACTCAATAAAGTGATGAATGCAAAGACCCTAGCATAATCCTTTGATTAATAATACCTTGTTCAGTAAGTTATAGTTCTATAATCATCTAATATCAGATGATTAATTTTTGTGAAAGGTGCATTTTCAGATAACTTTAATAATCTTAGCAGTAAAAGGTATCTAAAAACAAATTCAAAACTTAAAAGCAACTGAAATCATTGACCTTGCAGCTCTTGCTGGAGAGAATCTGCAGTCTGTCTCCCACTTATCTTTCTGTTCTGTGTATTGAATCTTGCACCAGATTATCATCATCCACAATTTACTGGAAAATTAAATGTGTAATTTTAATAGATGCTTAAATATTATTCATAGGTGCCTAAGTATTTCTGGTGTGGTTTATCTGGTATGGTGCTTTAGGATCATCACTGGACTGTGAACCACAATTTTGGCAGTTCAAACCCACCAGAGGCTTCTTTGAAACTCTATATTGAGTTCCTATGAATCGGAACCAACTGGACAGCACTTAACAACAACAAAAAAAAGTGCTTTTGGAACTTTAGTAGTCTCTTGCTGCCACTAACAGTTAAGCCTTCAATTACTACCCCAAAGGTTGGAAGTACAAACCTACCCAGAGGCACTTTGGAAGACAGATCAGCTTCCAAAATGTCACAACCTTGGTGCCTTATGGGTTAGTTCTATGCTGATAGAAATCCAATTGACAAAACTAATAACAGCAGCAACTTATATTACCTTTATAGCCACCATTCAAAGAAAATCATAATTTTATAATTCCAATACAGGAGTCTTTATTCCAACACTAATCAAAGTAACAGTTGTTTTTCTTTTTCTTTTGTTTTGTTGTTTTGAGACGAAAGGTGCATCTAAAAAGAGTTAATTCCTTTAAAATAGAGATCATATTGAATCAGTTGTTCAGAATTATGTTTGCCCAATTATAAACTTTTAACATGATTTCTGGGAGGTAGAAATTTTCTTTCTTCTTTGTACTTTTATACTATTAATTTCATTTCCATTTTTAATACACATGTGTAAAAATAAAAATTGCTTTTCATTATGAAATTTCACTTCATCTCAGGTGATCCATATGACCAGAAAAGTGATTCAGTCAACTGAGGCTGTTTTCAGCCTTACTATCAAGCTGGACCAATAGCTATTATTCATGCAAATAGAGTTCTGTTTTTAGAAAAGGTGACTCATCATAAAGCAATGTGACTTGTCTGTCCCCAGAATCTGAAAATAAATGTGGAAGGACAATAGGAAGAATTCACAAAGCAAGCATTTGTTTTTTCTTCAAACTTTAAAAGCTTTCCTGGCTGACATTAGTAGTAGTTTCCTTTTCTTTTCTTTCTTTCTTTCTTTCTTTCTTTTTTTTTTTTTGTTGTTGTTGACAGAGGTTGCTTTGTAATTAAATTATACACCCAAAGACCTCCAGGCTCAAGGTTTTGTGGGCTACGTAAAAGCAGCTGGCAAATATATGTGTCTTTTATTTCCTTTCTGACAACAAAGGCTCTCTGTAAATTGTCTCCAATATCCTCATTCCAAAGGAACTGCTCAATTCCAAATGTAGCCTAGTGAGGATCAGAAAAATGATAATAAAATTTGGACTCAGAAGACAAAAAGGTATGAATCCTGGCTTAGTTAGTTAGGCACTAGCTAGTTGTACCTTGAGGCATATGTTATAATCTCTCTGAACATCAAATTCATCATTCATTGATTCATTCAACAGATATTTATTGAATTCATATTAAGTGTCAAGTGTTTGTCTGTGTCAGAAATGCAATGGTGATAGAAAAATAGACAGTTACTAATCTCTTGTAATTTCCCTTGTAGTAAGATAGCCAAACTTTTGTCAAATAATTGTCAAATAATCTTGCTGAATAATACCATTTAACTATCTTAATGGAACAGTGAATATCAGATATTTTTCTTTGAAAAAAAAAATCCTGAAGTATATACTTGAATGCATAATGAGGAAAACAAGCTAGGAAAATCATGATAACCATTGCTGTTGTTTTCAGGTGCCATCGAGTCAGAACCGACTCAGCGATCCCATACACAGCAGAACGAAACCATGTCCGATCCTGAGCCAACCTTATTACAGCTGCCATACTCGATGCCATCAATGATGCCACCTGGCTGATCCATCTCGTTGGGAGTCTTCCTCTTTTCTCTTACCCTCCATCTTACCCAGCATGACATCCTTTTCCAGTGACTGTTCCCTCAGGACAATATGTCCAAAGTATGTGAGACGAAGCTTAGCCATCCTGGCCTCCAAGGAGCACTCTGGCTGCACTTCTTCCAAAACAGATCTACTGGTTCTTTTGGCAGTTCATGGCACTTTTAATATTCTCCTCCAACACCACAATTCAGAGGCATCAATTCTTCTACGATCTTCCTTATTCACTGTCCAGCTTTCGCATCCATAAGAGGTTATTGAAAATACCATGGCTTGGGTCAGGCGCACCTTAGTCCTCAAGCTGATATCTTTGCTCTGCAATGATAACCATAAAGTAATAATAATAGCTGCTTTTGCCACCCACACAGAACTACTCAACTAGCCCAAATGAAAAGCATTAAGTCTGGAATTAAAAAAAAAAAAAAAAAAAAAAATCAGAACATCAAAAGTATATCCTGGATTTTTTTTTAACATAAATTTATTGTCCCACTGCTATTTTCCCTTTGCTCTACAAGCCTGTATCTTTGATCAATCTGCAGTTCTCTATGTGGTTGTAATCTATACTCCAAAAAGTAATGCTGTAAAATTGGTTAGGTTGGTCTGCCCTGAATCAATAGCAATTTGGTATATATGGATTTGAGACTGGAAAATTGCTTAATGGTAAAGTCCTCAAATATTTCAGAACCAAGTGCTCAGTCTACATTCTTATTGAGATGCCAATATGTGTTACTGTAATTCAATCAGAAATAAGGTGTTCTCATTTCATTGTCTTTTACTAATTACTGCAAGTCTGGGTGGAAAAACAAATTTGATATCTTGCTGGAAACTCTAGTGAAGTATTAGAAATTTTGTTTTGAATAAATTTCTATGGGATAACTAGTGGAATAGCTGATACTATTCTGGGATGTTAATGAAGTTCATGGAACTTAACTGCCAACAAATATAGTTCAATCTATTGGGGAAATATGGTGGGGGGGGGGAAACAGAAAAATAGTACAACTCCTACATTCTAAAAGTTAAGTATCTCATGAGAGAATAAGACAATTCTATTTCCACTGAAGTAGAAAGGTTGGTCTACAAATGTAATGATTTATAGCCTTGCAAATGTTATGGAGCAGTTCTACTCTCCTAAGTTGTTGTTGTTAAGTGCTGTCAAGTCGATTCTGACTCATAGCAACTCTGTATAGAGTTTCTGAGGTGCAGCTAATGGGTTTGAACTTCTTACCTTGATTTTTACAGTTAAAGTGCTGATCTTATGTTGTTGTTGTTAAGTGCCGTCGAGTCGGTTCCGACCCATAGCGACCCTGTACAGGGTTTCCGAGGCTGTAAATCTTTAAGGGAGCAGAACGCCTCATCTTTCTCCCGCGGAGCTGCTGATAGTTTCGAACCGCTGACCTTAAGGTTTACAGTCCGATTCGTAACCACAACGCTACCAGAGCTCCTTATAGCACATGCCATAGTAGTGGATCTGGTTTGTTGTTATTCTCTATGGTCAAGTATTCTTCTTCCTAAGATAGAAACATAAACTATCTTGTTACTGTTTATTTGTATCTATTAAATGGTCTGGTGAAATTCACTCATTATATTCAGTTTTTAAAACATCCTAATTGATTTTTGTAGCAACACAATTTTACTACTATGTACTAGACACTTTACTATAAGTTTTATACACATTGTTTCAATGACTCCTCACTATAACCTTGTGTTAAAAAAGATTGTTTTTCACCTTATTTAGAGGAGGCAATAAAGGCTCAGAGAGGTGAATTGATGTACCTAAGATTATATTGCCAGTATAAGGTATTATACACTTTCTACTAGTATCATCCAAGATTATTTCCCTCACAATAAGGTCCGTAGGATAATACGGCATTTGTTGTTATTGTAGTTAAGTGCCGTTGAGTCAGTTTCAACTCATAAGTACCATTTATACTGTTACTGGGAAACAACTTAATGGGTGTGAATTGTTAACCTTGCATTTCAAACTGCCCTATGGTCCAGTGTATTATCCTACAGCACCACACCAGAACTCTATTATTAGTTGCCATCAAGATGGTTCTGACTCACAGCAATGCTATGCCTAACAAAATAAAAAGTATCCATTGCAGTTCCATCTTCACAGTTGTTATGTTTGAGCTCATTGTTGCTGCTACTGTATCGATTTATCTCATTGTGGATCTTCCTCTTTTTTTCTGAACCTCCACTTTACCAAGCATGATGTCCTTCTTCGGGACAAAATGTCCATAAAAGTATGATGTCCTTCTCTTCTGACAACATGCCCATAAAGGAGAGACAAAGTCTCACCAGTCTCACTTCTAATGAGCATTCTGACTGTACTTCTTCAAAGATACATTTGTTTATTTTTCTACCAGTCCATGGTACTTTCAATACTCTTCACCAACATCATAATTCAAATGCATCAACTATTCTGTGGTCTCCTTTGTTCATTGTCTTCACTTTCACATGCATATGAGGTGATTGAAAATACCATGTCTCCGGTCAGGCACATCTCATCCTCAAAGTGACATCTTTGCTATTTGACCATTTAATTAGGTCATTTGCAACAGATTTGTTTAATGCAAAAAATTATTTAATTTCTTAACTGCCATTTTCATGAGCATTGTTTTGACTCTAAGCAAAATTAAGTGTTTGACAGCTTTTAGATGACTTCTAGATATCTAATAATGAATTCAGTTCAGTACTTTATTAGTTATTGGTGTTTAGGAAAACATTTCCATTGTCAGATAAATTTTGGTACAAGGTACAAAGTTACACCACTCCTTTACCTTTGTTGTTGTGGTTAAGTCCCATTAACTAGGTCCACTGCTTTTCCTAGATTCTGTTATATGCTTGGAAGTCCTTGGATATTTCAAATGATTAGCAAAACTGACTACTGACTGAAAGGCTGGAGGTTTATGCTCATCTCACGGCCCTTCTGAAGAAAGGCTTGGCAGTCTACTTCAGCTATACTTTGATATATAAGGGGTTGCTGTGAGTCAGAGTTATTGGCTTCTTGTGAACTGTTTCATTTATTTGTTTTGTTTTTTAGTTGTTAGTTGACATTGACTTTATAGGTACAAGACTTTTTTTTTTTAATATCTTTATCTGCTTTGGAAATTTCCAAAAAATTACATGGTAGGACTTGCCTTCTAAAATTATTTGACCACTGAGCCATCTATTTTTGGAACATCTTAAGGAAACTTTTTCTTCAGGACATGTTTTAGGAATTACTGTCCAGGACACTTAATTATCTACTGACTTGCCTCTTGATTTCTTGAGTCTTACAGTGAGAGAAGTCGGTTATAATGATGATTTTGATATCAATTAAGAAAAGCCAGTAAACCCATAGAATAGATGAGATATCTTATTCCCTCAACCCTGGATGTCATTCTATGGCATTCTCTATAGATACAAGAGCATTTAAAAAATATATAAGACTCAGCAATTCTAATAGTCAGGAGTCAGAGTTACCAACAATAGAAACCATCCCCAATATACTGAGAGAGAGAGAGCAAAGGCACTTAAAGGATATTGGAGAATTCAAAAAACTACTGAAAGGGCTAGAGAAAAAGTATTTTAAACCCTCTTCTCTTTCAGCAGCCAAGATTGTATCACCTGCATATCGCAGGTTGTTAATGAGTCTTCCTCCAATCCTGATGCCACGTTTTTTTCATATAAGAGGAAAAAGGTTTAGGATTATGTACGCTGGGCCTATATAAAATTTGTCTGGCAGGACACTGTACCAATGTGATGATGATGTTTGTCCCTTTAGCCCTGTGGCTGGGAATGTTCTACATTATAGACAGCACTGCTATTCCTGATTTTCCAGGAAATCAATGCTCTTGCATTTGCCATTATAGCATCAAAGTCCCTTCTGGTATCATGCCACTGAAGCTGGTATATTGAATTGAAGAATAGTACTTTCTGTGTATTCTTTCACCATGCTTAATCAACCTGTGTGCTGAACAAATAGTCTGAGAAGCTGGATTATATGAAGAAAACGTGACGTCAAAATTGGAGGAAGACTCATTAACAACCTGTGATATGCAGATGATACAACCTTGCTTGCTGAAAGAGAAGAAGACTTAAAATATTGATCAAGATCAAATACCTCAGCCCTTTGTATGGATTGCATCTCAATGTAAAGAAAACAAAACTTCTCACCTCTGGACCAATAAACAGTATTCTTATCAATAGAAAAAGATTGAAGTTATCAAAGACTTCATTCTTCTTGGATCAATCATCAACATTCACAGAAGCAGCAGTCAAGAAATCAAATGATGTATTGCTTTAGTCAAATCCGCTGCACAAGACATTTTTAATGTATTGAAGAAAAAAAGATGTCAACTTGAGGACTAAAGTGCACCTGACTGACCCAAGCCATGGTACTTTCAATAATCTCATATGCATGTGAAAGCTGGAGAATGAATAAAGAAGACCATGGAAGAACTGATGCATTTGAGTTATGGTGTTGGAGGAGAATATTGAAAGTATCATAGGCTGCCAGAAGAACCAACTGATCTTTGTTGGAAAAAGTACAGCCAGAGTGGCCCTTGGAGGCCAGGATGGCCAAACTTCATCTCTCATGCTTTGAACATATTGTCAGAAAGGACCAGTCCCTGGAGAAGGATGTGATGTTTGGTAAGGTGGAGGGTCAGAGAAAAAGAGGAAGATCCCCAATGAGTTGGATTGGCAAACTGTCAGCATCAATGGGCTCAGGTGTGGCAACAATTGTGAGGTTGGCCCAGGACTGGGCAGTGTTTTGTTCTGTTGTGCATAAGGTCATTATGAGTTGGTACTGACTCGATGGCACCTAACAACAACAACAGTTTCTGAGCTCGATTCATAGGTTCTAAAAAGGCTACAGAAAATAGCTACCTGAAATTTTTGCCTCTAAGAAATTTAGTATTTCAAAGGTTCAATGTTTAGAAAAAAAAGCAAAAACACATTAATATTGCTAATAAATATGTCAATATCTAGAATAGAATATTGCCTCATCTCCTGCCTGAACATGTGCTCCAAGTCCCCTTTCTCCCTTCCAGACATTAGGATGGTTGGTGCAGGACCCGGGAATATTTCTTTCTGTTATAAAAGGGTAAGTCATAACAGTATTGCTATAAAATCATAAATACCTTTATTGTAAAATACGAAAGTGTGAAGGTATTTTTTTCTTCACGTATCCTCTACCTAGGCCTTACCCTTCTTTCTGAAAGAAGTTTCCATCTCTCTCACCCCTCCACCAAATAATTCTGAATTATTTGATTAACACCACATCAAAATGACAGACTTGTCATCCTTGAGGAAATCATATCTTGCTACTTTTCAATATTTTGGGTTGTGGGAAGAAAAGGAAGTCTGAAGAGGCAAGATTAGGACTATAGGGTGGATGGGATACAGTCCTCCCCCCAAATTTCATAGGTTAGTCATTGCTACCCTCGTATTAAAGAAAGAAACCCTCAGCACAACCTTCCTAATCTTTTTCTTAGCAATACAGCTTTAAGTCTTCTTAAAATTTCTTCCTAATAAGTATCTAGAGTCAATCTATGTCCTTCATGAAAATCTGACAAAAGTTATAATCCAAAAAAATTGGCACTATAATCTCTGAGATGACCTCTCTGCCTTGTGTTTAACTGGCCTAGCAGATTCCCTTGGAAGTCATTGGACATTTGTTTTCTGAAGGTATGCTAATGAGAGATAAGACTGAGAAAACTTATCTGTAGCCATCCAATGATCACAAGGACATATTTAAGCATAATTTATTTGAAATGAAACCCATGCATGTATGAACTGGAGCCCTAGAAGCAATATTTTTTTGAAAATGTATCCCTCATATATAAGGTCCCCATGAGTCAGAGCTAACATTATGACACCTAAAAATAATAATATATTGCACAATTAAATAGAAAAATGTATATTTTCTTACTGAAAAATACTATACTTTGTAACCTGGTTATGCTCAGTTTAAAAGAAAATTTATATGAAGACAGTACTTAAATAAGAATACAGAAAATGATATATGCTCAGTAAGCATGATCAACAAGTGAATGTCCACAAACTTCAAATGTATACCCAGGGACACATAAGTATTAAAGCTGGGAAACAAACACAAATCTAGTCCTAGTCTTTGAATTTTTTATTGCCATATGTTAATGCAAGAACTCTGATGGCACTGGAGGATAGAGATTGGGCTAACTGCAAGGTTGTCAGCAGTTCAAACCCACAATCCAATGTGTGGGAGAAAGATGAGGCTTTCCCCTACTGCAAACATTTGTTGTTGTTGTTGTTAAGTGTCGTCGAGTTGGTTCCAACCCATAGTGATCCTGAATAGGGTTTCTGAGGCAGTAAATCTTTACGGGATCAGAAAGCCTCATCTTTCTCCCACGGAACAGCTGGTAGTTTCGAACTGCTGACCTTGAGGTTCACAGCTCAATTCATAACGACTATGCTACCAGAGCTCCTTACTGCAAAGATTTGCTGCGTCAGAAATTCTATCTAGGATTGTTATGAGTCAGAATGGACTCAATTGCAGTGAGTTTGGTTTCTAGTTTATATAAATACTATTATTCCGGAATTTTATTTGTTAATAGTATTTAGTCCACTATTTATGAAATAATTTAAAATGTCAATGCATTTGACATATTAGAAAAGCACTAGAGTGATTAGTTAATTGTAAAGACATCAATAGAATGATCTTCTTATAACTTTTACTACTAGCGCAAAATTCAACAGGAAAGAATGATTGATTTGTTACACTACCAGGTTGACTAGTTTATTGAATAGAGAGTAGGGGATAAAGAAAACACTTGGATTCAGTAATGATAAACAAGTAGCATCTCACTCATCTATGCCAAGAAATTTGGAAGACAACTAGATGGCCAACTTGGAAGAGATCCATATTTGTGCCCATTCCAAAAAGAGGTGACCCAGCGGAATGCGGAAATCATTGGACAATATCTTTGATATCCCACACAAGTAAAATTTTACTAAAGGTAATGCAGAAATGGCTGACAGCATACATTGACAGAGAACTTGCAGAGGTTCAAGCTGAATTCAGAAGAGGATGTGGAATGAGGGATATCATTGTTGATGTCCTATGGATCTTGGATGAAAGCAGAGAATATCAGAAAGATGTTTACCTGTGATTTATTGACTACACAAAGGCTTTCTGTTTTGTGGATCATGACAAGCTATGGACAACATTGCAAAGTATGAGTATTCTGGAAGACTTAAATGTACTCCTGAGGAACTTGTACATAGACCAAGAGGCAGTTGTTCGAACAAAACATGGGAACACTGAATGGTTTAAAATTAGGAAAGTCATGTGACAGGGCTATATTCTTTAACCATATTTATTCAAGCTGTATGCTGAGCAAATAATCTGAGAAGCTGGGTTATATGAAGAATGTGGCATTAGAATTGGAGGAAGACTCATTAACAACCTGCGATATGCAGATGATACAACCTTGCTAAAAGGAATAAAAATACTTACTGATGAAGAACAAAGACCATAGACTTCAGTATGGATTACATCTTAATGTAAAGAAAACAAAAATCTTTAACATAAACATAAACAACATTCTTATCAGTGGAGAAAAGATTGAAGTCTTCAAAGACTTAATTTTTCTTGGGTCAACCATCAACACTCATGGAAGTAGCAGTCAAGAAATCAAATGACGTATTGCATTAGGCAAATCTGCTGCACAAGACCTTTTTAAAGTGTTGAAGAGCAAAGATGTCAGATTGAGGACTAAGGTACACCTGACCAAGACATGCTATTTTCAATAACTTTATTTGCATGCAAAAGTTGGACAGTGAATAAAGAAGATCATAGAAGAATTGATGCATTTGAGTTATGGTGTTGGAGGAGAATAAGAAAAAACAGATCTTTGTTAGAAAGAGTAAAGCCAGAATGCCCCTTGAGTCCAGGATGGTCAGACCTCTCATACTTTAGACATATTGTCAGGAGGGACCAGTTGCTGGAAAAGGATATCATGGTTGGTAAGGTGGAGGGCAAGAGAAAAAGAGGAAAACACCCAATGAGATGGATTGACCAAGTTTCAGCATTGATGGAGTCAAGCATGGCCACAATTGTGAGGCTAGCCCAGGACCAGTCAGTGTTGTGTTCTGTTGTACATAAGGTCACTATGAGTTGGTACTGACTAGATGGCACCTAACACTAACAAAAACACCATTTATTGAGATTCAACTGTATGCAAAGCATTGGCTTTTAGATTTAGAAGGACTCAGTTACTTAGAAGGTTAAGATTGCTTCATTCTATCATAAACGATCTGAAAAATGTACATTAATTGTTGATCACAAATATCTACTTCATCTTAGAGTCTTAATATTTCCTAATGTTATTTCTAATGACCCTGATAGAAGGCAATAGATAAATTGTTAGATGCTGTCTAGTTAGTTTCAGCTCATAGCAACCTTATGCATATCTTTATGAAACACTGCCCCGGTCCTGTACTACCATCACAATTGTTGATATTGATATGCTTGAACCCATTTTTTCTATGACTGTAGATCCATCTCATTATGAGTCTTCCAGTTTTTCATTGGCTTTCCACATTTTCACACTCAGTGTTGCTTTTATTTATGGATGTTTGCAGCTAGTAAATCTCATTTTTGAGTAGTGTCCTGTCAGCAAATGAATGTCTTGAAAGTTTAGTTACATCATATTATTAACATCAACTCTATGTTAATAATATGTTCTTATAACTTTTACTACTAGCTCCAAATTCAACAGGAAAGAATGATTGATTTGTTACACTACCAGGTTGACTAGTTTATTGAATAGAGAGTAGGGGATAAAGAAAACACTTGGATTCAGTAATGATAAACAAGTAGCATCTCACTCATCTATGCCAAGAAATTTGGAAGACAATTATATGGCCAACTTGGAAGAGATCCATATTTGTGCCCATTCCAAAAAGAGGTGACCCAGCGGAATGTGGAAATCATCGGACAATATCTTTGATATCCCACACAAGTAAAACTTTACTAAAGGTAATACAGAAATGGCTGACAGCATGCATTGACAGAGAACTTGCAGAGGTTCAAGCTGAATTCAACTTTTAAGAGGCAGCTCTTTCCCAGTCACATGACTCATGAGGACCTTCCCCAAACTGAGAGTCTCATCTTCTGGCCCTGTATTAGACAACGTTCTGCTGCTATTCATAAGGTTTTCAGTGTTTCTCTCCTTTTTAAACTGTATTACTCTGGAAGCTCCACTGAAACCTTTCCACCACGGATGACACTGCTGATATTTTAAATGCTTACGACACAACTTCCAAAATCGCAGTAACACACAAGCCAGACATTGGTAGAATAGGTAATGTTGTTGTTGTGAAATGTTGTTGAGTCAGTTTTGACTCATAGTGACCCTGTATAGGGTGATGAATTTGAACTACCAACCTATGGCTCAAACCAATCTTGCAGACCAGTGTATTGTCACACAGTGCCATACCAGGACTCCAGAATAGGTAATAGATAACAGATAATTAACAAATAAAAATGAGTAAATAATCTAAATTTTGGTTTTGCCCAAAGGTTTTATATGTAAATGATGTGACAGAAAGTATGTTCATTTGAGAGATATTGTGAAGGAGCTTAGATGAATGACAGCACAGGAAACACAAACCCTATCATCTCAGCCCACTGTGAGTAAGTAAAAACCATGACAATAAAACAGCTGCTCTGCATATGAACTCAAAGCTCCCCCAAGATCTGCTCAGGAACCCTCCCACTCAGGCTTTTGTTAGCTACTCCTCAATATTCCCTCCTGAAGTCAACTCCATAGTACCAATGCTGACACCAGTGAATCAAATAGGAAAACCAATGACTTTCTAGGAAAAAAACAAATATCTATTGCCAAATTTAGCCCAGAGTATATGGTATGGGTGAATTAGTGTCACTTTGTTTCTCACAGTGTTCTTTCCTCTTTAATCCAATTCTAGATTTGAGTTTCATTTCCCTTATCATTACAATTAAAATGAAAATGTGTATGTGTTATATTTTAATATTTTACTGTGATTTGAGCAAAGGTTTACAGACCAGATAATCAGCTTTACATTCAATAAATCATGCATATTTGTTCATCGCCATGACTTCAATCCCCTCCATGTAACCACAGTTATCCTGCTTAATTCCTGTGATTCTTATTTGCATTAAACCCTTTCTATCCCTTCTAAGCTTTTGTCTTAAGGAGAATGTCTCCCTTTTGATTTTGAATTATTGACCATTCCATTGTGATCATATCTTGCTAGTGTTGTTGCCCCCCTATAATCCTGTCAACAGTTGGACTGAAAATTGGGCCATGAGTGTGACTTCCTTTCTTGACCCAAAGGGCAGTCAAGAGCCATAGTCTCAAAACCAACTCAGCATGGATTAAAGACCTAAATGTGAATCCCAGAATTTTAAAGACCATCAATGAAAGAATAGGGACAAAAGTGAGGGCTCTAATACAAGGCATACACAGACTACCAAACATTTTGAAAATGACACAAACAAAAGTGGACAAAATGGATGGTTGGGACATACTAAAAATTAAAAATGTATGTGCATCAAAAGACTTCACCAAAAGAGTAAAATGGGAGCCCACAGAAT
>NW_006408591.1:7770945-7772704 GCF_000296735.1 Chrysochloris asiatica | reverse complement strand
AAGGTAGGGAACAGTCACAGGATAGTTTGGGTGCTGGGGGGGGGTTAATACATTAGAAGGGGGATGGGAATGGAAGAACAAGGCAGATGGGAGAACAGTTAGGCAGGTTTGTGTTGGGCTAAGTGGGACAAAGGTAAATAATGATGTATGCATAACCTTGGAAAGACAGGGCTTTGGGATACAGTGATTGAGGCACAGTTTAAATGGATAAAAGAGGGGAAATAATGTCGAGATGCTTGGCTGTCTTTTGAATCTTTGTTTTCCTTACCTACTGTTGTAAAATTGACTCTTGAGGGGGACAAAAAGTAATAGCCAGAAACATCACCATAAAAAGTTTGTAAGTCTGTTGTCTTCGGCCTATAACTAATCGGAATACCTAAAATGGGGCTACAACTTGCCCAATGATGGAGGCTTCCTGCAGAGGGTTTGCATTGCATAAGAATATAGATGGAATCCTGATCCTATCCTGAACATTTTGAGGTGGGAAATTTCCACTTGAAAGGACAAGCAGACCAGCGTGGTATGGCTAGAAGAACAGAAGATACTTCTTGAAAGAAAGACCAGCAGGAAAAATCAAAAACAATAAAGGCAGTCTGATTGACTACTACAAGAACAAGTAAATGGTTCTCCTGGGAGCCACCAAGGCAAGTGGTCAGGTCCCCTCAGGGCAAACCCCCTTCCAAGACTAAGATTCAAGGGGTATACATGAGCAGACATGTGGTCTTGTTGCTGAGCACGTTGATTACTGATAAGGGGGAGAGAGGGGAAAACAGCATTGAAGTTGTGAGCTAAGTCTGACCACATTCAATAGACTCTTGTAAACCTGAGATGAGACATGGTTGGCAACCAGTATGGCAAGACCTGGGGACTCCTGGGCCCAGCAACAGGGACATGGCCACAGAGGACTAGAGCAGAGAGTGGAAGGTCCAGCTGATATGAAGTGAGGGGAGATGCACAAGAACACACATATTTGATGATAGTACCCATTTGACCTGGCTTCAATGGCTGGATGACCAGAACTCTACTAGAAGAAGAGGAAAAAAGAGTAAACTACTACAATTTGATGAACTTGACCTATGCTTGTGGATGTAGTAGTTCAAAAGAGTGAATAAATTTTTACAGTGAGGATCATTCACACCTCCTCAGTACATAGGACTGACAGGGATGGGCAACTTAGACATTGGCTACTCAAAATTGAGGGGGCTACAAAGGCACAAAGTGACTGGCTTACAAGCTTTCAAGAGGGAGCCTAGTTTCAGAGAGGAAAATCTTCACTGAGTGGTTTCCAACTTGACTGGACACGGCTGGTGAAAGGAGATGGGGATAAAGTTCTTGTGGTTCAATAGTGAATAATTGCTACCAGGACTGATTGTGAATGTTGCAAATATAAAGGTAGATGTTTTGTAACAAAAGGAGGGGAGTGGCTGATCTTGAAGTCCAGGAGCTGAGGACCCTGGGATCATCAAGGGAGAAGAGTGGAGACCTATTCAGAGAAGCAGTGATGCCAGAGATGGAAGTAGAGATGATGACATGGAAAGATAGAGTGGCTAGGGACTCTGGACTCTGGGAGGAAGAGGGACTGTGTGTTGATGGCCAGGGGGAGGCTTGTGGGATGTTTCCTTTGGCTGTTTGATGCTGCATGCAGGGAAATGCAATCATTGCAATGAAAGAAAATATGATAGGATGGATGTAAAGCTAATGTTCTCCCATGTAAACTATCATATAACTCACAATAAAATTTAAAAAAAAAAATTTGAAA
>NW_006408591.1:7765988-7769285 GCF_000296735.1 Chrysochloris asiatica | reverse complement strand
CTCTCCACTCCTCCTCTTTTTACTGAAAATTGAGAAATTAATAATGGATAGTAATGATTAAAAAAAAAAATGATCATCAGGAACATGTATCATATGTTGCTTTCCTGTCCAAGAGGATATCACCATTTTTGTTGCTAAATAACTCATATTTTTGCCTGAAACTCAATGCTAACATTACTACTCCTCTTGTGGAACTGTAGGATAAGCATTTGATCACAAGTTCAGTTTGAATCACAAGGTCTATGGTTCAAACCCACCAGTCTTTCCTCAGAAGCCTATATAGGTTCACTATGAATCAGAACCAACTCAATAATACCTAACAATAGCAAAAACAAAGGTAAATAACAACAAGAAACATCTACTTAAAATGTTCCTACTCATAGTGACCTTGTATAGGGTTTCTGAGGAGCAGCTTCAGTGGTTAGAAGTCCAGTGCTGATCCTACAACTCCCCACCAGGAGTCCACTAATTGTCAAATATTATACATTAAATTATCCTTTAAACATCCCAAACTATCAGCTTCTTGGGAACTAGCACCATATCTCATTCTTCTTCTCCCAACTGGAGATGGAATTCCTGGCCTTTTAGGGAAAAAGTGATGACTTTGTAACAGACTTTGTTATATTTGAATATTTGGGTCCTTCATATTTATGTAACTATTCAAAGACATGAAAAAGGAGAGGCAGACTACTTCTGAATGCAGAGCCAATGAAAATCTTGTGAATGGCAGTGGAACACTGTCAGATGCCACCATAATACTGAATATGGAAACTTTATGAATAGTACAATAATATTGTCAGATATAGTGCAGGAAAATGAGCTCCTCAAGGTGGAAGGCACTCAAAACATGACTGGGGAGGAGCTGTCTCCTCAAAGTATAGTTGACCATAATGACATGAATGGGTAAATCTTTCAGGATCTTTATTTAGATTTGAGGCGCATCTCAAAATGAGGAGAAACGGTTCCTATTACTGGATGAGGAGAAGCATCCATTAATCATTGGAACATGGAATATATGAAGTATAAATCTAGCAAAATTAGAAGTTGTCAAAAATTAATAAAATATATAAACATTGATATCCTTAGTGAGCAGAAATGGACTGGTATTGGCCATTTTTAATGTGACTATCATAGAGTTTAGAAAGCCAGGAATGACAAATTGAAGAATAATGGTATCACATTCATAATAATCAAAATTAACATTTCAAGGTAAATCTTAAAGTATTGTGCTGTCTGTGATAGGACAATACCATAAAACTATAAGGAGAACCAATTAATAACACTAGTAACCACTGGTAGCGTAGTGGTTACGAATCGGGCTGCAAACCTTAAGGTCAGCGGTTCGAAACTACCAGCCGCTCCGCGGGAGAAAGATGAGGCTTTCTACTCCCGTAAAGATTTACACCCTCGGAAACCCTGTACAGGGTCGCTATGGGTCGGAACTGACTCGACGGCACTTAACAACAACAACAACCGTATTGAAATTATGCACCAACCACTAAAGCCAGTGAAGATAAAACTGAAGAATTCTAGCAAAATTCTTCAGTCTGAAATTGATCAAGCATATAATGAATATGTATTGACTATTATTGGTGAATGGTATGCAAAGGTTGGAAACAAAGGAAAAATCAGAAACTGGAAAATATGGCCTTGATAACAGGAATGATGTAGGAGATTTAATAATGGAATTTTACCAAAACAATAACATATTCATTGCAGTTACAATTTTTAAAGAACATAAAATATGACTATACACATAAGTCAAATTGACTACATCTTTAGAAAGAGACAATTGAGAAGTTCCATACTATCAGCCAAACCAAGGTCAGGGCAGAATGTGGAACAGATGACCAACTCATTACATGAACGTTCAGGCAGGAGCTGAAAAAAATTACAAGTCTACTAAAGCAAAAATAGGATCTTGATCATATATCAACTGAATTGTCTCTAGAAAAGATTTGATGTATTAGGCACTGATGACTGAAGAACAAAAGGATTGGGGGATTACATCAAGAGCATCATACAGGAAGAAAGTAAACAGTCATTAAGGAGACAAGAAAGAATTAAAAGACTAAAATGGATGTTAGAAGAGACCCTGAAACTTGCTCTCCAGATTTTAAAGCAAATGGAAGAAATGAGGAAACAAATGAGCTGAACATAAAAATATTAAGGGCAACTAGAGATGAAGCAGGCAGGTATTATAATGAAATATGCAAAGACCTAGAGCTTGAAAACCAAAAAGGAAAAGCATTCAGCATTTTTCAACCTGAAGAAAAAAATTGAAGCCTTGACTTGCAATATTGACATATTCTAAGGACAAAATTTGTTAGAATTGTGCAAAACCAGGCAGTGTTTCTGTTGTTCATAAGGTTACTATGAGTCGTAATCGATTCAACACCTAACCAGAACAAAAAAATGAGCAAATATTGAAGGATGTGGAAAGCATCAAAATAATGTGGAAGGAATACACAGAATCATTGTACCAAAAAGAAATGGTCATTGTTCAACCATTACAAGAGGCAGCATATGATCAAGAGTCAATGGTACTGAAGGAAGAAATCTAACGTGCACTGAAGGCATTGGCAAAGAACATGGCTCCAGAAACCCTATATTGTTGTTGTTGTTGTTAAGTGTCGTTGACTCGGTTCTGACCCATAGTGACCCTGAACAGAATTTCCGAGGCTATAAATCTTTACCGGAGCAGAAAGCCTCATCTTTCTCCAGTGGAGCAGCTGGTAGTTTCAAATTGCTGACCTTATGGTTCGCAGCCCAATTCATAACCACTACCCTACCAGAGCTCTTTACAGGGTCACAATGAGTCAGAACTGACTTAATGGTACTTAACAACAACAATGGCTAAAAAGAATGTAAGAGATAAGTTGTTTCACCTGATAGAAGAAAAGCAGCATTTGGAATTGCTTTTATCAAATGTCACACTGGTTAAAAAAAGGTTGTTGATGGGGGCCAAGGCCTACTGGAGCAACCTGCCAGAGGCCCATATGTAACATGAATGGGGTAAGTTCAAGCATGGGAAAGAAACTGTTGAGCTTGAATGTTTTTAAAAGTTTTATGTGTGTGACTACCATAGTGGGTTTTCCTGCCTACTATTATAAAATAGGCAGGAAAACCCACTATGGGAGTCCTGGTGTGGTGCTGTGGGTTAATGTGCCAGACTGCAAAGCCATTTGAACTGCAAGGTCAGTGGTTCAAACTCATTAGCTGCTCTTCGGAAACACTATATAGGGTCACTATGGGTCGGAACTGACTTGACAGCACTTCACAACAACAATTCTAAAA
>NW_006408591.1:7744748-7764953 GCF_000296735.1 Chrysochloris asiatica | reverse complement strand
TTACATTTGGATGTACACTTAACATCAAGATAGCATTCTTCCAAAAAAAGAAACAATAAAGCCATAAACTTCTTCAAACGTTCTACCTTTAGGGAAAAGGAAACAATAAGGCAATAATCCTCAAAATTTCCACCTTTTAGGATCTAAGCTGCTTAGTTACTTAAATAACTATCTGGGTGGGCTTAAGTATATCCTGTTTTCATTCTAGGACCCTGAGGTCATCTCTGCTAATTTTTAAGCTAAATTCCTAATTTGCATGTTCCTCATTTTTGTCTCTCATACTTCAGACATATTGTCAGGAGGGACCAGTCGCTGGAGAAGGATATCATGTTTAATAAGGTAGAGGGTTAGTGAAAAGGAGGAAAACCCCCAACGAGATGGATTGGCCAAGTGGCAGTATCGATGGAATCAAGTGTAGCAACAGTAGTGAGGTTGGCCCCGGACTGGGAAGTGTTTTGTTCTGCTGTGCATAAGGTACCAACTCGATGGCACTTAACAACAACAACAACAATGACTAAATTGACTCCATTTTGTTTAGATCCATGCTATTATTCCTCACTCTTATTTTTAGATTTCATTTCTGTGAAATCCGTTTCAAATGAAAATAGTTACTTTGATCTTAGGTGATATTTCTTGGACTAAAAGAACCAAGCTTCTTTATTATTGTACAGGCAAGTCTGTTGATTTCTACATTTAGAGTTATGACTACAGCAGGTATTATAAAAAAAAGGAATAGGGTCACATGTTCAGCTGGACTGAACAGATATAGATCTACATGGAAGTCAAGCACTAGCTCCCAGGTCACTTGGTGAGAAGGTCTATCAATTAGGTCCTTTCTCTGGGGTAGGAAGATAATGAGTCTTCCAAAGTACAAGGTCTTCCTTCTCCTGGTAGAGTTAGTGGGGACGTAGGAGGAGGCCTTAGTTCCACAGAGAAGGAACCACCCTGCTGGAGTTGTGTTATAGAATTACTAATCCAATAAGGCAGAAGGAAAGGTTTGTTTGACATAAAATCTCCTATTAACAGAAATCAGACATATTTATTACATGCTTCACTAAACATACTCAAAGGTTTTCATCTGAATGTTCAACCCATAGCAGGAGAATATTAATACTGCATTAATCACAGCTTGAGATCTGAGAAAGAATTCATGGCTTATTGTTTTCCAGGACATTACTTGACTGGTGTGGTGAGTCTAGGTCTTGAGGAACATTGAGTTTAGGAGCAGTTGGAGTTGTCAGCAGGATCTCCCAAGGCCTGGTCTACTTCTTTTCTGTGAGTCAGGTCTGTCTTTCTACATTTTGAGAAGGACACGATCTCTAGGATGGAAGGAGTCCAGGTTACCTGTGGGGGAGGAAGCAGACCTAGGAAGAGCAAATTTTAAAAAGAGAAAGTGCATGGTGGAAGTGTTGTGTATACCACTGCAACTTCAAATCTTGGCGGAGTTCATGTGGAAGATTGAGGAAATCTGCCTGGAAAGTTTTACCATATACAATTTTATAAGGGCTCACTTAAGCCCGCTTCTGGGAGTTACCTGAATTTGGGACAGGGCTAAGGTAACACCTGGTCCCAATGTAGATCAGTTTCTTGACAGAGTTTTGCCATTTGTTTCTTTAGAATATGACTCATTTTTTTCAGTTTCCTGGAGTGCAGTCTCCATTTCATCTGTAGGTGTTTGCTGCTTTGTTATTTTGGACATTTTTTTGGAAGTCCAAACTTAGATATAATATCCTTTAAGAGGATTTTCACTATTTCTGAAGCTCCCTCAGTTTGGGTGAGGAAAACCTCTACCCAACCAGAAAAGGTTTCTATAAAAACAAACCCAGAAAATATCTCTTGGGGTTGTTCTTGAGACAGGTAAAATAGTTAGAGCTAACATCCTGAATGCTTTTTCTTTTTTTTTTAATATCTTGCTCTGGAGCCAGGACCTAACAAATCAAGCCAGGGTCTCTTTCCCATAGTGGGTCATTTCATGAACTCCTTTAAGAACAGCAGGGGTTACTTTTCACAGGAAAACAACCATTCACTTTCTATCCTTTAAACTCTCAGAACCAGAACAATTCCATCATCATTCACTTTTCATTTTTTAATTTCTCTCTCAAATCCTTTTACCTCAGTCCAACTCATGTATCCCTGGATACACATTCATTCTTTCTTGCGGACACTTCCAGTACCCTTGTCAGTGTAATCCATTAGTCCTTGTGAGCTGAGGACTACTGCATCCATTGGGTCTTTTTAAGAAGAGGACTTACAACTTTTACTGACGAAGATCAAAGATCATAGCCTTCGGTATGGGTTGCATCTCAATGTCAAGAAAACAAAGATCCTCACCACTGGACCAATAAACAACATTCTTATCAATGGAAAAAAGATTGAAGTTGTCAAGGACTTCATTCTTCTTGGATCAACTATCAGCAGTCAAAGAAGCAGCAGTCAAGAGATCAAACGACGTATTGCATTAGGCAAATGTGCTGCACAAGACCTTTTAAAAGTGTTGAAGAGCAAAGATGTCAGCTTGAGGACTAGGGTGTGCCTGACCCAAGCCATGGTATTTTCAATAGCCTCATATGCATGCGAAAGCTAGACAGTGAATAAGGAAGACCATAGAAGAATTGATGCTTTTGATTTATGGTGTTGGAGGAGAATATTGAAAGTGCCATGGGCTGCCAAAAGAACCAATAGATCCGTTTTGGAAGAAGTGCAGCCAGAGCACTCCTTGGAGGCCAAGATGGCCAAACTTCATCTATAATACTTCAGACATATTGTCAGGAGGGATCAGTCACTGGAAAAGGATATCATGTTTGGTAAGGTGGAGGGTCAGAGAAAAAGAGGAAGACCCCTAACGAGATGGATTGGCCAAGTGGCAGCATCAATGGACTCAAGTGTGGCAACAATAGTGAGGTTGGCCCAGGATTGGGCAGGGTTTCATTCCACTGTGCATAAAGTCGCTATGGGTCGGTACCGACTGTATGGCACCTAACAACAGTCAAGACTCCTGGTGTGGCTCTGTGGGCTAATGTGTTAGACTGAGAAGTCATTTGAATTGTAAGATCGGTGGTTCAAGCTCACCAGCTGCTTCTTGGAAACCTTATACAGGGTTGCTATGGGAGCTCTGGTAGCGTAGTGGTTACGAATCGGGCTGCGAACCTTAAGGCCAGCAGTTCGAAACTACCAGTTGTTCCGCGGGAGAAAGAAGAGGCGTTCTGCTCCCGTAAAGATTTACAGCCTCGGAAACCCTGCACCCAGGGTCGCTATGGGTCGGAAACGACTCGACGGCACTTAACAACAACAACAACAACAACATGGGTCAGAATGGACACAACGGAACTTGACAACAACAACAAAATCACACACCCAGGTGTAGCACTGTGGGTTAATGCACCAGACTGCAAAGCCATTTGAACTGCAAGGTCAGTGGTTCAAGGTCACCAACTGCTCCTTGGAAGTCTATACAGGGTCTCTGTGGGTCAGAACCAATTCAACGGCATTTCACAATAACAATAACATCACACACCCCAGTCTCTGAGTCCCTTTCTCTATGTAACTATATCCATCCACAAAAAAAGTTTAGTTTACTAGGTATAATGGTTGGTCAAACTGGTCAGTTTGGCTGGAAAATACTTAGTCAATGATTTCTTTATAATCATTGTTCAGCCCTGCAGCCATTACATTGGGGAGGAGGGTGGCTGGATTTACTTGCTCACAATTCTCAGAGTAATATTCACATTGTGCAGTAAAGTAGGCTCATATCGTCTCAGCTGTCCTGTCATGAGCCAGTTTTGTTGTTAAGTGCCTTCGAGTAGATTCTGAACCACAGCGACCCTGGGTTTCCAAGGAGTAGCTGGTGAGCTTGAACCACCCACATTACAGTTCAAATGACTTTGCAGTCTGACACATTAACCATACCCGGACTCATCATGAGCCATGTTGTTGTTGTTAGGTGCCATTGAGTCGGTACTGACTCATAGCAACCTTAGGCACAGCAGAATGAAACACTGCCTGTTCCTGGGCCAGCCTCACTACTGTTGCCACTCTTGAGTTCATTGATGCTGCCACTTGGCCAATCCATCTCTTTGGATCATAAGCCATAGGCTTCCCTTATATTGCAGCAGGGACACAAGCTGATGGTGATGGTGATGGGCTGGCCCAGAGTGAATTTTTCAGCCTTTTTCCTGAGATACTGGTTTCTGCAGAAGTGACTGTTTTCAGATTTCATTCAGACCTCAACTGGGGGATACTCGCTTTGTTCTCCCTGGAGTTCTGCTAGCCCAAATGAGGGGATTTACCTGATTGTCAATCTTCTTGGGTCAACATGGTCTGGTTTCTGGAGTTTTAATCAATAATTGCCAATCATGTTCATGATGAGACTCCATCTGCAGACTTTTTGTTTCAGGAACAAAGGTTATTTGAAAATGCAACTTTGGAAACAGTCCCTGGCTCAGTAGGGGAATATATAGGAAACTGTGTATCATTTTCTTTTTCCCAAATGAAGACATCCAGGGATTTTAGGAAGAACTGGTCCTCATCCCTCCCTGAGACCTCAGTCACTGTCACTGAATAGGCTGATTGGGAAGTCAGAGGTGTATTGACCACTGAATAAGTGGTCCTGGTGTCCACCAAAAAGTCCAGTCTGTCTCCTATTATTATTTTTAGCTGAGGTTCCTGGAGGGGACTAAGGATGCCAGAGGTTGATGCCAAATCATGCTGGAGGTCTCCCCCTCTAACTGTACCCCCACTACCATCATCATTAGTCTTCTGTAGAAAATGAAGCTGGTTCAACAATCTATTGAGTTGGAGGGTCGCTTTTCCTGTTTTCCTGCCAGATCCTCTCCTGAGATTTGGCCATTCATTTTTCCAGTGTCTTGCAATAAGCACATTGGTCCCTGATTAAGGCCCTGTTTCCTTTCAGGGGTTCTCCTGAGGGCTCCACAGGCTTATCTCTAGTGTCTTTAGGATGACAGTAATGGCCTGAAATGTCTTGTGCTCTCAGCTGTCACTTTGAAGGTGATGTCAACCAGCTGGGATGCATTCATGTTGATTGCCCCATCAAATTTCTGCAGATTTTTTCTAATATCAGGTGCACTTTAGGAGATAAAAATCGTGTTAACCATTAGGATTTTTGCTGAGTTCTTGGGATCAAGGTCTATGTACTTATAGTAAGCCTGGTAGATTCATTCAAAGAATTCAGAGGGATCCTTGGTTAGCTTCTTCTGAACTGCCTATGCCATGGTCAAGCTTTTTTGTTTAGGAACTCCCTTCTTCAGGCTTCCAAAAATGCACCTTTTATTGTGTTCCAGCCACATCAGGTTCTGTCATTTAGATTCCAATTTGGCTCAGTTAGAGGAATTGCCTTGTCCAGAGCCAGTGTCCTGTTTAGGTTTTTATCCAGGAATACATGCTGTTTTGTCCTGTGCCTTATCTAAGACTAGCCTCCTTCCATCTCTGGTCAGAAGCATGGTCAATGGAGCCTGAATATCTGCCCAATTAGGATGATGGGTAGCAAAAATAATGATTATTAAATCTGTTATTTTGAATGGGCCATCTCGATAAGAAAAGTCTTAATTTTTCCTATTTAACAAGTCAGAGGTAAAGAAAGGAATATGTGTCCAGTAATATCTAGGAGGTTGCCCTTCTGTATTCAATCCTATGGGCATCTGTGGAGTGGGTATTACCCTTCCTCTGTTCCAGGTAGCCTTCTACCAAAATGGATCCCTTGAAGGGTATGGTATAGAGAAATAACTTCCAAAATGCTTTCTTCAGTGGCTGAATAAGGAGGGCAGGTTCATTGGGTCAGGCTATGCTTTTCCCTACTAGCAGTCGCTGGTATACCAGGAGTCATAGTAAGACAATTCTACAATTAAAAGTTACAATTTACACAAAAAGCAAACGTTCATTTCTTTGAATATTCACTTATAGGCCTGGTAAGAACTCTATGTTTTCACCAAACACTCATCTGTATTCATTTTTCTCTACATGGTTTTTATATTTACTTTTGGCATCACAAATGCATTATATAACACATACATGATATACCCTACATACTCCTGGAATTCCAGGTTATTTTAAGTTTCTTAAACATAAATATCGGACAAAAACAAAAACAAAGTAATTTTAAAAACAGATAGGCAATCTGGCACAAAGGTTGAATAATTCAAGCTGTAAGATGGCATAATTTTAATGATGCTTTAAACATTATTTTCCTCCATACATTAGATTGTACATTGGCCAAGCTGTATTACAGTAAAACATCATTTCCTTTTTTTGTCATAGGAGGTAGTCATATAGAAACCAGTCAGACAGAATTATGCTGTACAGGACTTTTCTTGGGGATTTAGGTTTATGCTCCCATTTTTCAGATACAGATGTTAGATTTAACATAAACAGAAGGGACAATTTTTAGGAAATTATTCCCTGCCTACCATGCCCCTATGTGCACAACCAGAATAAAGAAATGGGATCTCAAAGTGAAGGTGATAATGAGTGCAGAAGACACAGGACGGAAGACTCTCGAGAAAAAAGTCTTTCAGTGCTACCTGGAGTATTTGGTTATTGTGCTCTTGGGCTCACCTGTCCAGGCGACCAGTAGGCCTCCCAGTAAGCAATATTACCCACAAAGGAGAACAAGCTCCTTTGCTAGTAACACTACTTACTGGGGAACTTCACAAGGTCCCCAGAAATGTTGCCAAAATGAAAAGGGTTTGCCGCCTGTCACTGTAGTCATCAGAGATGGGGATAGATCCAACCCAAGCTTTATTAACAGAAAGCTAGCAGTCTGGAGGATAGACAGAATAATTTTTCAAGACCCTCCTACCTATTATGAAAAGCAGGCACATTATATAGTGTAAGTTACATTTGGATGTATACTTAACATCAAGATAGCATTCTTCTGAAAAAGAAACAATAAAGCAATAAACTTCTTTAAACATTCTACCTTTAGGGAAAGGGAAACAATAAGGCAATAGTCCTTCTCAAGCATTCCACCTTTTAGGATCCAAGCTGCTTAGTTCCTGAGTCAACTATCTGGGTGGGCTTACGCACATCCTGTTCTCTTTCTAGGACCATGAGGTCATTTGTGCTAATTTTTAAACTAACTTCCTCATTTGCAGAATCCTCATTTATCAAGACCTAATGGTTGGCAGTTCAAGTTCAACAGCAGCTCCTTGGAAACCCTATACAGGGTTGCTATGGGTAGGAACCGACTTGACAGCATTTCACAACAACAACAATGACTAAACCAACTCCATTTTATTTAGGTCAGTTGATTCATACTATCATATGCAAGTAAAATTATACTGAAGATAATTTTTAAAAAATGACTGCAACAGTTTGTTGACAGGGTTCAAACTGTAACAGTTAAAGTTCTGTGTCAACTTCATGATGCCAGGATTTCCAGTGGATTGGCATTTAAGATGTGGTTATTCCCATGGTGAGACCTAATACAGGCATAGCCAACTCTATGATGGTTTGCTATAAGAATCCAATCAATTGAAAGGATTTTTCCTTGGGATTATGACTTGCTCCCACATATATCTCACTAGTTGTTGTTCTCTTGAGAACCCAGTCTAAGACATATGGTAATGAGAATGGGGTTCTAGACAAACAAAATAATAAGGATGAATTCTCAAAACTAGGTCTTAAGTCTGAATAATTTTACTGGCACTGATAATTCTTCTTCCACTAGTAAAGATGGTTACAGGGTGGAGGCATGTCTGACCTCTACTTCATAGGAACCAATCTTGGGTTGATTATTAATTTAGTTCTCTTTCCTTTACCTCCTTGTGAAATCAGAGGAAATCATACATGAATACCACATGGTTTTTGTAGTTGACAGCAGAAGCGGGATCCATTGCCAAGGCTTCAGACTCATGGGAGCATGAAGTTTAATAAGAGAAAGAACAAATGGACATAGTAAGTGAAACTTTGGATGTTTAGATAGTTAGTTTGAAATTTGTTACCTGTAATGCCTGAAAAGGAGTCCTGATGTGGCACTGAAGCATACTGGATAATGTACTTAACAGCAAGGTTATTTTGACCACAAGTTTGTCAGTTCAAACTCACATAATGAGTTGTGGGATGACATCAAGAACATCATATAAGAAGAAAGCAAAAGGTAATAAAGAAGACAAGGGAGAAAAAAAATAGACCAAAATTGATGTCAAAAGAGATTCTGAAATGTTCTTTCCAGAGGAGAGATACTTAACAATGGAAGAAATCAGGAGCTAAGAGTACTGAGCAGAAAAATTCATAGGGCAGTTTGAGAAGACAACATCAAATATTATAATGAAATTTGCAACAATCAAGATTTAGAAAACCACAGAGGAAGAACACGCTCAGCATTTTTCAAACTGAAAGATCGGAGGAAAAAATTCAAACCTCACCATTCAATACTGAAGGATCCTACGGACAAAATATTGTACGATGCAGAAAGCATCAAAAGAAGTGGAAATAATACAGAGTCACTATATCAAAAAGAAATGTTTGATGTTCAACCATTTCAAGAGGTAGCATATGATACAGAGCCAATGGTAATGAAGGAAGACACCCAAAGTGCATTGAAGGCATTGGCAAAAAACAATGCTCTGGGAATTTATAAGAATACAAATTGAAGTCTTTCAGCAAACTGAGGCACTAACCCATCTATGTCAAGAAATTTGGAAGACAGCTATCTGTCCAACAGATTGGAGGAGGTCCATATTTGTACCCATTCCCCAAAAAAGTGATCCAAAAGAATGCAGAAATCATCATACAATATCAGTAATATCATATGCAAGTAAAGTTTTGCTAAAGATAATTCAAAAACGGTTCTAATAATACATTTACAGGGAACTCCCAGAGTTTCAAGCTGGTTTCAGAGAATGTGAAATGAAGGATATCATTCCTGACGTCAGATGGACCTTGGTTGAAAACAGAGAATACCAGAAAAAAAGTTTGCCTGTGCTTTATTGTCTATACAAAAGCTTTCAACTGTGTGGATCATGACAAACTATGGAGAACATTGTGGAGACTGAGTATTCCAGAACACTTAATTGTGTTCCTGAGGAGTCAGTTCACAGACCAAAAGGCAATGTTTTGAATAGAACAAGGGGGCACTGAATATACCAGTGTTATATTATTTCATCATATATATCCAAACTGTATGCTGAGCAAATAATCAGACAAACTGGATTCTATGAAGAAGAATGTCACTTCAGGAATGGAGAAAGATTTATTAATAACTTCTGATATGCAGATCATACAACCTTGCTGCTGAAAGGGTAGAGGACTTGATCAAGGACCACAGCCTTCAGTATGGACTGTACCTCAATGTAAAGGAAACAAAAAGCCTCACTACTAGATAAATGAATAATATAAATGGTGAAAAGCTTTAAGTTGTCAAATACTCCATTTTGCTTTCATCCACCATCAACACTCCTGAAAGCAGCAGTCAAGAAATCAGAAATACTGAATTAGCCAAATTTGTTGCACAAGATCTCTTTAAAGTGTTGAAGGGAAAATATGCCAGTTTGAGGACTAAAGTGCACCTGACCCAAACCCTGGCATTTTCAGTATATTCTTATGCATGTGAAAGTTAGACAATTAATAAAGAAGGCTGTAAAAGAATTGATGCATTTGTGTTTTGGTGTTGGAGAATTTTAAAGGTACCATGGACTGGTATAAGAACAAACAAATCTATGTTGGAAGAAGTGCAACCAGAATGCTACTTATAAGCCAAGATGACCAGACTTGATCTCTCATACTTTGACATGTTATCAGCAGTGATCATTCCTTGGAGAAGGACTTCATGCTTGGTAAATTGGAGGGTCAGCGAAAAGCAAAAGACTCCCAATGAGATAGATTGGAATAATTATAATAGCTATGTGCTCAAGCATAGCAGGAATTGTGAGGATGACCCAGGACGAGGTGGTGTTTTGTTCTGTTTTACATAGGGTCGCTATGGATCAGAAACATCTCTGAGGCACCTAATAACAACAACAGAGAATCCAGCCTAAGACAATGTGAAACAAGGGTTATCATTACTGATGGAAGATGGTTCTTCACTGAAAGCAAAGAATACCAGAAAGATATTTTCCTGTGCCTTATTGACTATTCAAATGATTTCAAATGTGTGGTATTTGATTCAAAGTATTTCAACTGTGTGGTAAACTATGGGTAATATTGCAAAGAAGGGGTGGGTGTTTTGCAACTGTGCTTATGAGGTAACTGTACAGAGACTAAGAGACAGTCTTTAGAACAGAAACAGGAGACACAGAATGATTTAAAAACAGGAAAGTTTTGTGCCATGATTATATTCCTTCATATTTATTCAATCTGTGTGCTGAACAAATAATCCCTGAAGCTGGATTATATGAAGAAGAATGTGACATCAGGGTTAGAGGAAGCCTCATTAACAGCCTTTGATATGCAGATGATACAGCTTTGATAATTGATAGTGAAAAGGAACTAAAATACATGCTGATGAAGATCAAAGATCACAGCATTCAGTGTGAGATTCACCTCAATGTAAAGAAAACAAAATTCCTCACCACTGGGCCAATAAAAAACACCAGGATAAGTGGAAAAGGGGTTGAAGTTGACAGAGACTTCATTTTGCTTGGATTTACTATCAACATTCATGGCAGCATCAGTCAAGAAGTCCAAAAACATACTGCCTTAGGTAAAACTGCTACTCTATGATAGAAAGCAACTTTCAGAGTCTCTTCTGAACCCAACTTTTGTATTTTCTTTCTATCTTGTCTTCTTAATGACCTTTTGCTTTCTTCTTGACACACATTAAGATACTTTAAAATTGCATTTTTATGAGGAAATTTGTACAGTGATGTTTTTAACTTCGGGAATACATACAAAATTTTTTGAAACTTAAAAAACTTTCTGTTTTCTTTCTGTGGAGTTCTTTCTAATATCCACCCAGTTTTATTTTATCACCATCATTCTCATCTGATGTGAGTAGTTGGAGATACATAAACAGATAATAATAATCATAATAGCAATCATATCTACCTTTACTGTGTGCTTTCTTGGGGAACCCTTGAGAAAACAACAGTTAATACATGCAATGAACTGGGAAATGAGGCTCATAGAAGTTATTAAATCAAGTTCATACAACTAACTAGGAAATGGTTAAGTTGAATTGTTATTCAAAAACAGCTGTTCTTATTCACTATGTCAAACTGAAATTGTTGTGGATTAAGACACACAGAATGAAATCTTGCAGCTAAATATACTGTTTTTTCCACTTTATTCTCTTTAAGAAATTGTCTTTTAAAAGATTCTTACAAGATTTAACCTTTCTGTGTATTATGAAAAGCAGTAGGCATGTGTTAAAAATGCAGGAGGTCAGATTCTTCAGAGAAATGAGACTGCTATATTTGGTAGGTGTTACAGCGGTGCGAATCAAGCATGTCCTCCATCTTGTCCTTCTCTAACTTCCTGCATCATCTGCATAAGGATCTGGTCCATGAAAGAAATTAAAAATATAATTTTAACATATGAAGTCATTTATTGAGTAATAACTAGGAAGCAATCTACAATAATTAAATTAATATGGTCTGAATTAAGAACAGACACCTTGATTATTGAAACAAAATAGAAGTTCAGATTCAAGTAAGAATAGGATTTAAGTTAGTATAAAGGAGACATTTCTTATCACTGGGAGAAAAAATAAAGTTACTAGTGGTGTTGTAAGTGTTATCAATCACTTACAACTCATAATGACTCTGCATAGGGTTTCCAAGGAGCAGATGATGAGTTTGAAGCTCTGACCTTGTGGTTCAAGCCAACCTTGTAATCTAGGACAGGTGCTTGATTCATTTTCTGACTATGGAAAAATAATAAAAAAGATCTTTTTCTACACAAAATACCAAAATAAATTTCAGATAGATTCAATTTAAATTTGGTAGCATCTATAATAAGGAGGTATGATGCTTACCTCAAAGTTAGTTATTCAAATCCACAAGCCACTTTGTGGGAGAAAAAGGGGACTCTCTGCTCCAGCCAAAACTTATTGCTTCAGAAACTCCACTTATGGTTTCAAAGTCAGAATTGACTTGATGGCAGTGAGTATACTGACATCTATATTGGAATACATGTTAGTTAATATGCACAAAAAGCTTCAATAATGTATTTGTTCTTGGGCTGAATACTTTTACTTTCAGTGGATGCCCATAACATCCTTGCTTATTCAAAAAAAAGTTAATGGTGAACTAAATGTAAAACAATAGGTAATAAGATAAATAAAAATAGTACATACTCACAATGTTATTGTTAAGTGCTATCAAATTTATTTCCACTCACAGCAATTCTACATAGGGTTTCAAAGGATTCTGCATATGGTTTCAGTTACTGGGTTTGAACTGCTGACCTTGTGGTTAGCAATCCAGTGCTTAACCTATATCTCCACAAGAGGACTCCAAATGCACAATTGTTGTTGTTAAGTACCTTGGAGTCAGTTCTAACTCATAGTGACCCTACATAGAGTTTCCAAGGCTGTAAGTCTTTATGGATGCAGAAAGTCTCATCTTTCTCCCACGGAGTGGCTGGAAGTTTTGAACTGCTGACCTTGAGGTTAGTAGCCAGATTCAGAGCCACTATGCTACCAGAGCTCCCAAAATAGATGTCATAATGTCACTACTAATAGTACATGCTGCAAGGTTCACATTTTACTTTTTTTTTCTAGAAAATTGAAACAAACAAACTGGAACATATTTAAGGCAGAAAGGGGATTTGGTAGCCATGTCAATAATGTCCCAGATAGTGTCTATACTAGCTAGTACTGTAACATATACTTGTTGTTGTTAAGTTCTGTCAAGTTGGTTCTGACTCGTAGCAACCTTGTATAGGGTTTTCAAGAAGCGGTTGGTGAGTTTTAACTGCCGACCTTGTGGTTCAAATTGACCTTGCAGTCCTGTGCTTTATTCCACAGCCATACCAGGACTCTAACATATACTTAGTAGAAATATAATCAGTGCATATGATGTCAGTTATCACCACCCTGAAATCATTCTATAATTCTCAAGTTAATTTAAAAAGTGCCTTTGCATCATTATTATCCTCTTTGACAATGTGTAGGTAAATTGCTTAAGAACTAACTCTACTCATAGTTTTTTGTTGATTTCTTTTTTTCTCCTTGGTATTTAAGTCTTAATACACTATTAAAAAATAGAATAAGTAAATGTAAGACCAAAACGTTATTCCCCCATCTTTTCAATCCTTAGCTTCTCCAACAGATGTAACCCAAGGATAATTTTTCCCATGTGTGGTTTTGGAAAATCTGTTATTATTCCAAGCTTAGTTGTTAGTGAAAGATCAGACTCAGAGTTAGTCTATTACATTATACATGAGCCTTTCATAAAAGTAGCACATTTTTATCTACTTTCCCTCTCTGCAGGAGATAGAGAGAAAAAAGAAATTATCATTATCTACTAGCTATGTGGCATGAATTATAATGATTATTTTTGTCAATCCTTCAAAATTGTATACAGGAGACAAAGTTTGCAGATCTTAAAGAAATTTGAGCAATGGGTTAAAGTGTACACTGATTTAATTGCTTTGAAATAATAACTAGAGGTAAAAATAGCTCACAACTGAGCCAAAAGCCACTTTTTAGAAGCCATTTAATTATAAGACATATGTTTATTTTTAAGTACTACTGATCAGTAACAGTGATGTGATTTAACAATCTAATCTCAGATGTGTTTTCTCAAAACAGTATTAATGCCTAATAGAATAATTGTAATTCTAAAGAGGGAGATCCACTTTTTGTATGGCATATTATTTTAGCTAAATTTTTATTACTTTGTTATTGTTACTATTTTTCACTGCTGAAGATGGGATTGTGTTGAGAATTTCATGTACCTCTAATACTAATGGTTTAAGAACATAGTGTAAGGCCACGGATTAGATAAAAAATAAGTAGTTCGTTTTGGGAATGAATCCAAATTAACATAAACACAGATGCATGTGTAATACACAAGTTCAAAGGTTAGTGGAGGAATATCTAAGCAGGAGTAGCAAACTCAAATACTTACAGGGGCCATGAAAGTAGAATAATGCATACATATTGGGCTGAGTATAGAATGGAAGGAGTCCTGGTGTAGTGCTGTGGGCTAATTCATTGGACTACAATGTCTGTTTGAACCACAAGGTCAGTGGTTCAAGCTTATCACCTGCTCCTTGGAAACTCTATACAGGGTTGCTATGGGTCAGAATCAATTCCATGGAATAGCAACAGCAACACAGAATGGAAGACAGAATAGAATCTGCCAGAACATCATACACAACCACCACTTGTTTGTCAAGGGAGACTTTCATGTTGCTGTGATGTTGAATAGGTTTCAGTGGAGCTTTCAGATGAAGACAGAGAATAAAGATCTGGTAATTTCTTTAGAAAGAACAGCAAATAAAGATGCTAAGTATCACAGTGAACTGATTAGTAACTTTGCATGGGGATGGTCTAGGTTAGACAGTGTTTAATTATATTGGAATGCCCACTTTTCGGTAGTTAACAGCAAACTAGATACCATAAAGTTGATTCCAGTTCATGCTGACCCTATATGTGTTATAGAGTTTTTAATGTCTGATTTTTTATGGAGTAGATCATGAAAACATTCTTGTAAAGCACCTGTGGGTAAACTCATACCTGTGAATTTCTAGTTAGCAGTCAAGTGCATTAAGCATTTGCACTAACCAAGGACTTCAGATAATTTTGCAGTGGGCTACTTTTCCAAAAGAGAAGGGGATTTAAAACACTTACTGATGAAGATCAAAGACCACAGCCTTCAGTATAGGTTGGACCTCAATGTGTTGAAAAGCAAAGAGGTCAGTTTGAGGCCTAATGTGTGCCTGGTACAAACCATGATATTTTCAATAACCTCATATGCATGTAAAAATTGGGCAGTGAATAAGGAAGACCATAAAAGAATTGATTCATTTGAGTTATGGTGTTGGAGGAGAATATTGAAAGTATCATAGACTGCCAAAAGAACAAACCAATCTGTGTTGGATGAAGTACAATAAGAATGCTCCTTAGAAGCCAGGATGGTCAGACATTTTTTCTCATACTTCAGACATATTACCAGGAATAACTTGTCACTAGAGAAGGATTTCATGTTTTGTAAAAGGGAGAGTAAGAGAAAAAGAGGAATATCCCCTATGAGATGGATTAGCACAGTGGAAGCAGCAATGGGAAAACTGGGCAATGAATAAGGAAGACCATAGAAGAATTAATGCATTTGAATAATGGTGTTGGAGAAGGATGCTAAAAGTGTCATGGACTGCCAGAATAACAAACAAATCTGTCTTGGAAGAAGTACAACCAGAATACCCCTTGGATGCCAGTATGGTGAGACTGCGTCTCTCATACTTCACATATATTACCAGGATGGACCAGTATGTAGAGAAGGACATCATGTTGGTAAAGTGGAGTATCAGCAAAATGAAGAAGATCCCCAACAAGATGGATTAGAGCAGTGGCAGTAGCAATGGACTCAAGCTTAACAACTGTAAAGATGGCACAGGACCAGGCAGTGTTTTGTTCTGTTGTGCATGGGGTCATTATGAGTAGGAAGTGACTCAAAGGCACCTGAAAACAATAATATCATATAATAAAATATATATATGGCTTTTCTGGAAATGGAAAATATCACCTAATGTTTACATGGAAAAGGTCACTTCATATGAAGTTTAAGGAATAATGGCTGAACATTTCTGATAAGTTTCAGATATGTCGTATTTTTACTCAAATCTTTCCAAAATCCAGAAGCCATGCACAACATTTCTTTCTTCTTCTTCTTTTTTTCTTTTTTAGGAAAGAAAGAAGGAAGGAAGAGAAGAAGGGAGGGACAAAGGGATGAGGGAGAAAGGTAGAGAGGAAGGATGTGAGTAAGAAGCAGAGAAAGAGAAGGGAAGAGAAAGAAAAAGAAAACAATAGAAGTGCTTGCATATTTATTTGGGCCAGCCCAGGCTGCCGCATTGACATGAGCTGGACTCAGCCTCTCTGCCCTCCTTTGACAAGGAGACTTCAAACCACACTCCCCCTGAGTCCTGGGACAGTAGAGAAAGCAGCTGAGAGGCATGGTCTGCTGGCTGCAAACAACTACCTCTCCCACTTTCTTTCCTCCATGCCCTCCAGCTCTGTAGAGATGCTGTCAGATTTGATTAGCTGTTCTGATTTAGATTCTTTGGCTCTGTAAAATGCTCTAATGCCTCAGCCCTCAACTCTACTCCCTATAGTTGCAGCCCTTTACTGTCTGATAAGCTGTCACAGCTGGCTGATCATTCTTCTGCCCAATCAACTTCTACTTTTACCCAGACCACTAAATGACCTAGTTATGTCTTTGCCTTCCCCTTCCCTTTGATACTCTTGCAGTCTAATCTTCTGATCCCACTGCTTGTCTAATCAGCCCATTAGACAGTTTGATTAGCTGCTCCTTCCTCTCACCCTGCCAACTCTTCCTGCTGTTACCAGCTGTGCTCAGGGCTTACTAGTAACTCTCCATCTACTCCTTCTGACCTTCCATTAGTGATGCTAGCTGATCAACTTAATGCATTTTCTCAGCACAACTCTGATCAACTGTTCTCTCTCTTCACCATGTTTCTCCAACAGAATCCTCTGATCAGCCCCCTGATATCTTCCCTTTCTGTCTCTTACATGGCTCTCTTGTTAATTAGACTATCCTGGAGTACAGTGGCAAGAATTTTTCTATCAAACTTCCAGTCTGGGTTTATTTGAATGGGTTTATTTTAGCAGGTAAGTATTTGATTGCATTTCAGTGCAATCAAAGTTCATATACCCAATTTACAGTTTCTCCACAAATCCAACAATCACTGGTGTTGCCATTTGACTCTTTATAACTAAAGACAATCTGTCACGCGACCTGAAGTAATCTGACTCCCTAACATTTTGCAGTATTCCCTGAGCACCATTTTCCTCCTCATTTTACCTCTGAAGAATTCTTCTTGATTTTATTGTCATAACAAAACAAAAGTGAGAAAATATTTTAATGCAAATTCCATATTTTCACCATTTATTTGTGTGCCTGGGCAAGTTATTTAGCTTCTCTGAGATTTAATTTATTTATCTCCAAAATCAATTAATTTAATTCATTGTTGTTAGGGGCCATGGAAACAGTACCAACTCATAGTGATGCTATGCACAACAGAACTGCCCGGTCCAGAGGCAACCTAAGAATAGGTGCTATGTGTAAGTCCATCACTGCTGCCACTGTGCCAACCTATCTCATTGGGGATCTTCCTCTTTTTCTCCAATTGTCCATATTACCAAACATGATATCCCTTTTCAGTAACAGGTCACTCCTGATAGTATATCTGAAGTATGAGAAGCATGTTCTGGCCATCTTGGTTTCCAAGGAACACTCTGGCTGTATTTCTTCCAACTCATCTCTGTCTGTTCTTATGGCAGTCTATGGAACTTTCAATATTCTCTTCCAACACCGTTATTCAAATTCATTAATTCTTTGACAGTCTTCATTTTTCACTGTCCAATTTCCACATACATATGAGGTTATTGAAAATACCATGGCTTGGGTCAGGCGCACAGAGTTCTCAAACAAACATGAAATAGATTGATTTGTTGATTGCTGCTACTGTGAATGTTGATTGTTGATCTGAGCAAAATGAAGTTTTTTTAAAACTTCAATCTTTTCTCCATTTATATGGAAATTGTTTATTGTTCCAGTGGTAAAGATTTTTGTTTTCTTTACATTGAGATACAACCTATACTGAAGACTTTCATGTTCATCAGTAAATATTTTAAGTTCTCTTCCCTTTTAAAAGCAAGGTTGTGTCATCTGCATATAGTAGGTTGTTGATGAATCTTCCTCCAATCCTGATTCCAAGTTTCCCTTCAAATAACCCAGCATCTCAGATTATTTGTTCATCATATAAATTGAATAAGTATGGTGAAGAACAACAACCCTAGCACACACCTTTTCTCATTTAAACCTTGCAGTACTTCCTTGTTCTGTTCAAATAACTGCCTCTTGGTCTATGTACAGGTTCTCTAGGAGTATAATTAATTGTTGCAGAATACTCGTTCTCAAATAATGCATTTGAGTTATGGTGTTGAAGGAGAATATTGAAAGTGCCGTGGGCTGCCAAAAGAACCAACAGATCTGTGTTGGAAGAGGTGCAGCCAGAGTGTTCCTTGGAGGCCAAGATGGCCAAATTTCATCTCTTATACTTCGGATATATTGTAAGGAGGGACCAGTCACTGGAGAAGGATATCATGTTTGGTAAGGTGGAGAGTCAGAGAAAAGGAGGAAGACCCTCAATGAGATGGATTGGTCAAGTGGCAGCATCAATGGACTCAAGCATGGCAATGGTAGTGAGGTTGGCCTAGGATCAGGCAGTGTTTCGTTCTGCTATACATAGGGTTGCTATGAGTAAGTGCTGACTGGATGGCACCTAACAACAACAACTTGTTCTTCGTAATGCATTCCATAACTTGTCATGATCCACACCATAGGAAGCCTTTGTGCACTCAATAAAGCTCAGATAAACATCATTCTGATAATCTCTGCTTTCAGCAAAAATTCATCTGATGTCAGCAGCAATGAAATCCCCTCATTCCATGTCCTCTTCTGAATCTGGTATGAACCTCTGGAAGTTCTCTGTCAATTTATGGTTGCAGCCGTTTTAAATAATGTTTAGTAAAGCTTTACTCACATGTGATTTCAGTGATATTTCTCCTGATTTCCACATTCTGTTGGATCACCTCTCTTTGGAATAGGAACAAATATGGATCCCTTCAGTCAGTTGGCCAGGTAGTTTTCTTCCAAAATTTTTGGTATAGATAAGTGAGTGCCTCCAGTGCTGCAGAAGTTTTTTGAAATATTTCAATTTGTATTCCATGTGTTCCAGGGACCTTCATCTTTGCCAATACCTTCAATGCACCTTAGACTGGTTTCTTCAGGATCATGGACTCTTGAACATATGCTACCTCTTGAGACAGGCATACGAGTTTTCTATGGTGATGTTTCTGGCTATTCCTTTCTCTCCTCTTTAAGTGTCTATTTTACAATAGGAGGTAAGGGAAACCAAGGTTCAAAAGACAGCCAAGCATCCTAACATCATTTCCCCACTTTTACCCATTCAAACCATGCCTCAGTCTTTGTATCTCTGAGCCCTGTTGTTCCACAATTGTTCTTACATTGTTATTTACCTCTGTTCTACTTAGCCCATGTAAATCTGTCTAGCTGTTCTCCCATCTACCTTGCTTTCCTTTCCTTTTCTCTTCTAGTGTATCCCCCACCACAGCACCCAAACTATCCTGTGTCTATTCTCTACCCTGTGTTACACTATACTGTATCTATTTCCTATCCTTTATTCCACCTTCCCATCCTTCCCTTTACCCCACTCCGTACACCCTGCTAACCAACAACAACAAAACTTCCCCCTCCTTTAAGTGTGGGTATTTTTTCTTAATCTTTTACAATAATGTTCCTATACCGTATTTTTCCTTTTGTGACTGACTGATTTCACACAGCATAATGTCCTCTGGTAGCGTAGTGGTTACGAATCAGGCTGCAATCCTTAAGGTCAGCAGTTCGAAACTACCAGCCTCTCCGCGGGAGAAAGATGAAGCTTTCTACTCCCATAAAGATTTACACCCTCGGAAACCCTGTACAGGTTCGCTATGGGTCGGAACCGACTCAACAGCACTTAACAACAACAACAATGTCCTCAAGGTTCATCCATGTTATGCGGTGGCTTGTTGTTTCCTTGTTATTCTTCAAAGTAGCATAATATTCCATTGTGTATATGCACCAAAGTTTGTTTGTCTATTCATCCATTGATGGGCACTTAGGCTATCTCCATTTTTTGCTATTGTAAATACTGCTGCTATGAACATTGGTGTGCATATATCAACTAGTGTTATGTCTTATATTTCTTGTGGTTAAATACCAAGTAGAGGAATTGTTGGATCATGTTGTTGTTGTCAGGTACCATCGAGTAGGAACCAACTCAAGGTGACCCCATGCACAATAGAATGAAACAATGTCCGATCCTGGGTCAACCTCACTACTGCTGCCACACTTGATGCCATCAATTATGCCACCTGGCTGATACATCTCATTGGGGGTCTTCCTCTCTTTCTCTGACCCTCCATCTTACCCAGCATGACATCCTTCTCCAGTGACTGTTCCCTCCTGACAACACATCCAAAGTATGAGAGATGAAGTTTAGCCA
>NW_006408591.1:7732555-7742766 GCF_000296735.1 Chrysochloris asiatica | reverse complement strand
GAGGTCCATGTGTATAGTCATCTGTTATGCTGTCTAAAGAAGGTATTTGAAATAAACAAATAATTTTTTTGCAGAAATCTATCATTTGTTCTCCAGCATCATTTCTATCACCAAGGCCAAATTTTCCAACTTCTGGTCCTCCCTCTTTGCTCCCAACCTTTGCATTCCAATCTCCAGTAATGAGCAATACATCTTGATTATAAGGTATCTCTATTTCCAACTGTCAGAGGAAATGCCATATTGGTTCTAAGAGTGCTTGGACCATTTTGCAATCTCAGCAGCAACGTAGGAGGGTCCCAGTCTCTCCACATCCTCACCAACATTTATTGTCCTCTACTTTTTCGATCTTTGCTATTATTGCTGGTGTGAGGTGATATTTCATTGTTTTGATTTGCATCTCTCTAATGGCTAGTGATTATCAACATTTCTACATATGTTTGTTGGCTGCCTAGATCTCCTCCTTGGTGAAGTGTCTGTTCATGTCCTGTGCCCATTTTTTAATTGGGTTATTTGTCCTTTTCTTGTAGGGGTGTTGTAAGTTCCTATATATTTTAGAAAAAAGTCCTTTGTCTGATGTGTCATTGCAAAAGATTTTTTCCCATTCTGTGGGCTCCCTTTTTACCCTTTTGGTGAAGACTTTTGATGGACATAAGTTTCTAAATTTTATTATGTCCCGTTCATTTATTTTGTCTACTTTTGTTTGTATAATTTTCAAAATGTTAGTCTGTCTATACCCTGTATTTGTTGTTGTTGTTGTTAAGTGCCGTCGAGTCGTAGAGCCCTCATATTTGTTCCTATTTTTTCATTAATGGCCTTTGTAATTCTGGGATTCACATTTAGGTCTTTAATTCGTGCTCAGTTGGTTTCTGTATAATGCATGAGGTAAAGGTCTTGTTTCATTCAGTCTTTTGTACATCACTTTCCAGTTCTGCCAGCATCATTGGTTGAAGACACTATCTCCTGATGATGCAATATACTTAGTACTTTGTAGAAAATCAGTTGGCTGTATGTGGATGGTTTGATTTCTGGATTATTGTTTCTGTTCCATTGTTCAATGTATTTTTCATTGTACCAGTACCAGGCTGTTTTGACCACTGTAGTCATGTAGTAAATTTTTAAATCAGGAAGTGATTGGCTTCTCATCTTGTGCTTCTTCTTAAGCAGTGCTTTGCTTATGCTGGGTATCTTTCTTTTCAATATAAAGCTTGTAATTGTTTTTCCATCTCTTTGAAGAATGTCATTGGAATCTGGATTGGGATTGCTTTATATGTATAAATTACTTGGAGCATTATTGACATTTTTCACAATGTTAATTCTTCCTATCCAGGAGCATGGTACATTCTTCAATTTTTGTAGGGCTTTTTTGGTTTCTTATATTAATATTTTGTAGTTTTCTTTGTATAGGTCCTTTGTTTCTATGCTTACTTTTATTCCTAGATATTTCATCCTATGGGCAGCTATTGCAAATGGTATTGCTTTCCTAATGTCCTTTTCAGCACTGTCATTGTTACTATAGAAGAATCCACCTGATTTTTGTATGTTGATCTTATACCCTGCCACTTTGCTAAATCCTCGCATGAGGTCTTGTAGCTTTTTTCTGAGTCTTTGGAGTTTTTTATGTATAGCATCATATTGTCTGTTAATAGAGAGAGTTTTACTTCCTCTTTTCCAATTCAGATGCCTTTGTTTTCCCTGTCTTGCCATATAGCTCTTGCTAAGACTTACAGTACAGTATTGAATAGTATTGGTGACAAACAGCATCCTTGTCTGATTCCTGTTCTCAGAGAGAAGGATTTCAATTTCTCTCCATTGAGAGTAATGTAGGCTGTTGGTTTTGTATATAAGCTCTTAACTATGTTGAGGAATTTCCCTTTGAGTTTATTGCTGTAATTTTTTCCTGTTCTGAGCTGTGCTATCTGTTGAGGGAGTTCCAGGTAGTGTTGCCATGTCTGTCAATCTCTGACTGTTGTATGTTCTTGCTGGTTTTCATTCCAAAGAACTCCCTTTAGGATGTTTTGATGTGCTGGATTGACTTTGACAAAATATCTTAACTTATGTTTATCCTAGAATTTTTTTTATTGCACCTTCATATTTGATTGAAAGTTTCGCTGGATAGACGATTCTTGGTTGGCAGCTTTTTCTTTTAGGGTTTTAGATGTGTCTCCCCATTGCCTTCTTGCCTGCATGGTTTCTGCTGAGAAGTCAGAGCTTAATCTGATTTGCTTGCCTTTGTAGGTATCACTTCCCTTTTCCCTGGCTGCTTTTAGGATTCTCTTCCTGTCTTTGATTTTGGAGAGCTTGATTATGTCTTGGTGATTTTTTTTTTGGTGGGGGGGTCTATCTTTCCTGGAGTTTGTTCAGCTTCTTGAATGTTTACCATGACATCCTTCAGTATGTTAGGGAAAGGTTCTTCCAATAGTTCTTCAGCTATCTCCTCTTTGGACTTCTGTGATTCATCCTGTTCTGGAATGCCAATAATTCTTAAGTTATTTCTCTTCATGTTATTCAACATGAATCTTAGATTCTCTTCAAAATTTTTAATCTTTTTTTCTGCTTTCTCTTCTATCTTAGCAGTATGAAGAGGTTTGTCTTCCAGCTTGCTGTTTCTGGCTTTCATCTCTTCATTTCTACTCATTTGCCTATTCAGAGTATTGTCTATTGCTGGTATTTTATTATTAATCAGCTTTACTTCTTTTTGAAGGCCTAAATTGTTTACAATGCTGTATCTATCTTGTTTGATTGCTCCTGTTGAACTTTCCTGACTTCTTCCTTATTTTCTTCCACCCTTTTTTAGAGCATTTGAATCTGTCTCCATATCATTCTTCTGAATTCCTTCTCAGGCAGATCCTAAGCCTGCTCTTCTACTGGAAAGTCTGTGTCTGCTTCCAGCTCATTTGTCTGTTACTTTTTTCCATTTTAGGACATGTGTTGAGATCTTTAATTGTGTTATCTGGGACATTTTCAGTTGTTATGTGGGTTTTTAATGCTTTAATAGATGTATACTGCTGTGTTATTAAGCTTATTGAGTGTCTCCTGGTGGATATGATCTGAAGATAGGCTTCTCTTTTCACGTGTAATGCCTAGAAGCTAGTATTGGTTCTTGTCCTGATGGTGGGATATTACAGGAGTTGTTGCTTGGCTGTATGAGCACAGTTGCTGTCTCTTCTTGGGTAAGGTCAGGGGAGAAAGCTCCCACTCCCAGGAAAAGAGTGAGGCCAAAAGGACCAAAGGCAGAAACAGTATAAAAGCAGAGAAAGAAAGCACCAATCAAAAACAAATATAAAATCGTAGTTGACTGTCCAGTGGCCTCTGCTGTGCAGGTAAGCTTTTGGGCTGAGTCCCAGAGTCAGATGTCATAAGAAGAAACTTGCAGAATTCCTCTCATGCTGTGGAAAAACTGTGGGTGCAATGCTGGACCCTTTTGGAGGTGTGCTCCCACCCTCCTGAAGGTGTCTTCGCTGGGCAGTGAGGGTGCAATCGGAGTGAAGAGGAAAGATATGTGAAAAATGAAAAGGGAAAGATGAAATATCGATCACACCTCTCCCTCCAGGCACATAGCTCTGCGGCTTCTAGTGTTGGGTCACTGCCTACGCTTGGCTGCGGCCTTGCCCTCCGGCCTCCATCCAGGCCATCAGGATCGATTCAGAAATTGCCATATTTGTCTTCCACAAGCATATTTCTCCACAGGTGGATGAGGGAAACTGGTGCCCAGAGCATTATACAGCTAGAGCCACTGTTCTGCAGATGCTCCTTCTCTGCTTTTCCTGCACTTTTCACAGAGGAGCTTTTCCTATCTGTCTCTGCTTCATCCGCCCTAAAACTAGAAGTTCCTTCCATCTTCTTTTCTTTGTTGTTTTTATTGTGAATTGAGTAATAGTTTACATGGGAGAATATCAGCATCACACTCATCATATCATATTTCAATGACTGCAATGATTCCAATCCCTCCCTGCATCACTATTCGGCAGTATTTGCTTCTATTCTCTCTGTTGTTTTGTTGGTGTTGTTGGATGTACACTGAAGCATTCAGGAATATATAATCACTCAAACAACCAAATGGCATAACATGAAAGCCTACCCCCTTTCCACCAACACACATACCCTCTCCATCCATGAGTCTAGTACCCCAGCCACTCCATCTTTCCATGTCATCATCTCTGCCTCCATCTCTGGCAATGCTGCTTCTCTGGATAGGGTCCCGCACTCCACTCTTCTCCCTTGATGGTCCTCGAGTCCTCCACTCCCAAACTGTAATATCAATCACTGTCTTCTTTTTGTTACAAAATATCTACCTTTACATTTGCAACAATAATAGTCAGTCTTGATAACAATTTTTCACTATTGAACCACAAGTGTCTTATCCCCATCTCCTTTCACCAACCCCATCTAGACAGGTTGACAACCACTCAGTGGAGATTCTACCTTCCCTCTGAAGGCAAACTTCCTCTGAAACTAAACTCCCTCTTGAAAACTTGTAAGCCAGTCACTTCCTGTCTTTATAGCCACCCATTTTAGGTAGTCAATGACTAACTTGCTCCTCTCTGTCAACAATGTGTACAGAGGGGGGTAGTAATGCTCCTTGCTGTGAAGATTTCTTCCCTATTTTAAGATACTACATCCATAAGTAATGGTCAAGTTCATCAAATTATAGTGGATTACACTTTTTTCCCCTCTTCTTTCTTCCTCTAGTCAAATTGTGATCATCTAGTCAAGTTAGATCTAATGTGTACTATCTGGAAGTTTGGGCATTCTTGTACATCTCCTCCCATTTCATAACAGCTGGATGCTTCACTTGCCACTCTAGCCCTCTGTGGCTATGTCCCTGCCCATGGGCTCAGGAATCCCCAGATCTCACCATACTGCTGGCCAACCAGGTCTCACTCCAGGTTGATAGAAATCTATTGAATGTGGTTGAACTCAGCCCACATCTTCATTGCTTCTTTTCCTCCACTTCCCCTTGTTGGTAGACCAATGTGGTCACCAGCAAGATTACATGCCTGCTCATGTATTCCCTTTGAGTTTCCATCTTGGAAGGCCATGTGCCCTGAAGAGACTTGATTGATTGCCTTGTTGACACCCCAGTGAACAACTTGCTTGTTCTTGTGGAAGCCCATCAGACTGCCATTTTTGCTTTTGATGTTTACTGCTTTCAAGAAGCATGTTCTATTCCTCTAGCTGCTCCACTTTGTTCTGCTTGTCTTATAAAGTGGAAATTTCCCACCTCAGAAGATTCTGGATGAAGATCAGGATTCAACCTAAGGTCATATACACTGCAAAAAGGCTCTGCAGGAAGTCTCATTCTCTGGGTAAGTTCTATTCTCCCTTTGAGGTTTCCAATCAGTTATAGGCTGATGATAGACTTACAAGTTTTCTATAGTGATGTTTCTGGCTACTCCTTTCTCTCTCCCTCAAAGGTGTATTTTACAATAGTAGGCAATTTGATCTTCTTTTGATGCTTTCGGAATCTTTCAATATTTTACACATTGTTGTTATTGATAAGTGCTTTCAAGTCTGGTCTGACCCATAGCCACCTTGTATATAGGATTTCTGAGGAACGATTGGTGAGCTTGAACTGCCAAACTTGTGGTTCCTTCAGCTTAAGAGACACTGAGTGTTTTCTTCCGTTTTAGTTTTCTAACTCCACGGGTTTGCAATTTTCATTATAATATTTGGGTGCCTTTGGGTTTGGGGATGGGAGAAGCAGAGACAGATAGGAGAGGCTCCTCGGTAGAAGTGCAGAAAGACCAGAGAAGGCATTTTCCCAGAGCAGTGCCAGAGTTTTGGATCAAATAAAAGGTATGGGATGTCAGTTTTCTGCACCCAATGATGGAGAAATCTAACTGTGGAAGGAAAGTACGGTGATTTCTGAATTGATCAGTATGCTTCATGCAGGCCCCTCAGTCTGGGCTAAAATCAGAGGGTGGGGCTACAGCCAGGCTGATACAGTGATACAGCACTAGACACCACGGAGTGGCATCTGGAAAAAGAGGTGTAATGGATTTTATACTTTTCTGTCCTCCTCTCCCTTGTCACACTCTCACTTCCCAGTGTGGACACCTTCAGGTGGTTGGGAGCATACTCCCCAAAGGGTCCAATGTTGTGCCCACAGTTTTCCCATGGCACAGGGAGGAGGTCCCTGGAAGCCCCATTTGTCCCATAGGCTGATCCTTTGGTTGCTTCTTCTGATGTCTGACTCTGGGGCTCAGTCCTAAAGTTGACATGGGTGAGACCCTTTATTCCTTCCTTCCAAGCAAGAAACAGCAGGTCTGGTCATACAGTCAAACTGTGCACCTTATAAAACCCCAACACAAAAGGCAATACCAACTACTATATACAAGAGTGTAGCTATTTTGAGAGTTATGCTTTGCATACACAGATACCTAACTGAGCTTCAGAGATAAAAATCGTGGACAATCTTTCTTCTATTCATTTCTCAATATCTATCTGTGCACCTCCACAGTGATGACTAGAGTTGGGGCTTGAGTGAGTGGACACCTCCACCCACTGCTGGAGGTTTCTACTGTGCACAAACACTGACCTGCACAGTAAAGGCTACTGGTCAGTCAGCTACAGTTTTATTTTTGTTTTTTTAAGTGGTTGTTTTTGTTTCTGCTTCTATATTATTTCTGTTTTGGGCCCTTTAGGTCTCACTATTTTCCTGGGGGTGGAAGCTTTCTCGCCCTACATTATCCAAGAAGAGACAGAAATTGTGGCCATATAGTCAAGCTACAAGCATGCTCCATTATATCCCACCATCTAGACAGGATCCAATATCATCTGCTAAGCATTACACATGAAAAGGAAGCCTGTCTCTAGATCACATCCACCAGGAGACATTTAGTAAACTTAACAACACAGCAACATACATTCATTTAATAATTGAAAATACACCTGACTTCTGAAAATGTCCAGGAAAAACAACAAAAGATCTCAGCACATGTCCATAACCAGAAAAGAGTAACTGAGAGAAATGAGCTGGAGGCATACACAGACATCCCACTAGAAAAAGAGCAAGCTTTGGATCTGCCTGAGAAGGAATTCAGAAGAATAATACGGAGACAGATTCAAATGCTCCACAGAGGGGTCTAGAAAAATAAGGAAGAAGTCAGGTAAGTGCTACAGGAGCAATCAAATAAGATAGATATAGCATTAAAAACAAATCAAAACCTGCAAAAAGAGGTCTAGATGATTAATAATAAAATATCAGAAATGGACAATACACTGAAAATGCAAAAGAGTAGAATTGAAGAGACGGAAGCCAGAAACAGTGAGCTGGAAGACAAACCTCTCAATACTACTAAGAGAGAAAAGCAAGCAGAAAAAAGATAAATCTTTCAACACTACTAAGATATAAGAGCCAGCACAAAAAATGATAAAAAAATCTGAAGATAGTCTAAGATTCATGCTGGATAACATGAAGAGAAATAACTTAAGAATTATTGGCATTCCAGAACAGGATGACTCACAGAAGTCCACAGAGGAGACAGTTGAGAAACTATTGGAAGAACATTTCCCTAACATCTTGAATGATGAGAAGATAAGCATTCAAGAAGCTGAACAAACCCCAGGAAAGATAGACCTCCACAAATCACCAAGACATATCATAATCAAGCTCTCCAAATCAAAGACAAGGAAAGAATCCAAAAGCAGATAAGGAAAAGAGAAGTGAGTGTTATCTACAAAGGCAAGCAAATCAGATTAAGCTCTGACTTCTCAGCAGAAATCATGCAGGCAAGAAGGCAATGCTGAGACATATATAAAACCCTAAAAGAAAAAAAAAAAAAAACTACCAACCAAGATCTAGCCAGCAAAACTGTCAATCAAATACAATGGTACAATCATTATAATGTTTGGCTTTGTCTTCTCAAGCTGACCTTTGGAATTTCCTGTTTATCTCTTTTACCTAATCACTTCTTCCACTCTCTTTAGCACGTTTATGCTGGAAAGCAAGTTACAGAGTCTCTTCTGACATATATTTAGGTCTTTTCGTTTTCTTGTATTTTTAATGACCTTTTGTTTCTTCCTGAATGGTGTTCTTGATATCATCCCACAACTCTCCATGTCTTTGGTCTTTAGTGTTTAATGCATCAAATCTCTTTTTCAGATGATCTCTAAATTCATGCTGGATATATTCAAGGTCATGTACTGTTTCTTGTGGACTTTTAAAAAATGTCTTCAACTTCTGCCTGATCTTACATATGAGCAATTGATTGTTCCACAGTCTGTCCCTGGCTTTGTTTTTGCTGATGATGTGGAGCTTTTCCACCATTTATTTCCGCAGATATACTCAGTTTGACTTTTGTGCATTCCATCTGGTGAGGTCCTTGTGTACCATCATAATTTTATGTTGTTGATAAAAGGGATTTGCAATGAAGAAGTCTGGTCTTATAACATTTTATCATGTACTTTCCAGCATCATTCCTATTACCAAGGCCATACTTACCCACTACAGATTCTTCCTCTTTATTTCCAACCATTGCATTCCAATGACCAGTCATTATCAGTACACCTTGTTTGCATACTTGATCATTTTCAGATTGAAGAAGTTGGTTGAATTCTTCAATTATATCATCCCTGGGTTTAGTGGTGCTATATAATTTTGAATATAAGTGGTATTAACTGGTCTTTCTTGTAGGCTGTGTATGAATATTATCCTAGCACAAACAGCTTGGTACTTAATGAAAGTTGCTGATATATTTTTTTTGATGATGAATGCAGTGATGTCTCTTCAAGTCCTCATGACCAGCATAGTACACCATGTGATTGTCAGATTCAAAATGGTCAATGCCAGTCCATATCAGTTTACTAATCCCTAGTATATTGATGTTTATCCATTCCATTTCATTTTTGACAATATAATGTTTTCCTAAATTCAAATTTTGTTCATTCCATGTTACAATTATTAATGGATTTTTACAGCTGAGTCTTTTCATTTTGAGTTATGCCCCATCAGTAAATGAAGGTTCCTAGGACTTCAATCCATTCTCGTCATCATGGTCAATTCTACTTTGAGGAGACAGCTTTTTCTCAGTTGTATTTTGAGTGCCTTCCAACCTTAGGGGTTCATGTTCTGTTATTGTATGACAATCTTCTGATTCTCTTCAACATGTTTCAATATTTGATAATCTAGAGCTGACAATTTTCCACTGCTACTCATAAAATTTTCAGTCACTAAATATTTGGAAATAATCTGTGTCTCCTTCTTCTTAGTCTCTCTTCATCTAGAAGCTCAGTTGAAATCAATGCACTGTGGGTGATCCTGCTGATAATTAAAATACCTGTGGCATAACTTCCAGAATCACAGCAACTCACAAGCCATCACAGTATGACAAACTGACAGATGAGTGATGGATTTAATTGACAGTTATGGAGTAACACTTATGGTCAGTTATTGAGCTTATAGTTCAATGAATAAGATATTCAAGTGTCCTGAATTCCACAGTTTGCAATGATCAGTGAATATAGTAAGTGTACAAGTAAAAGCATAGAAAAACTTCTGATAATATTAAGCTCTACTGGAAAATAAAATTAGCTAATGGAACAGGAAATGATTGGGGATGAAAGGCTCATTTCAGAGGGTAATCAGAGCAGGGATTTTTGCAAAGGAAATATTTGGTGTAAAATCTAAACAATGCAATGCGAGGAAGGCTACCATATGTTGATCTAGGGGATGAAGGTGATAGGCTGTTGGGCAGTAAGTATAGAGAATGCAACAATTTTTAGTGTATCAAGGGGAAATCAATAAAGTCAGTGTGTCTATAACATTGTGAATAGGGGGTTGGATTTAAACCAAATAAAAAATGTGGGAAGAGACTTGATACTATCAGACCAGGAGGGCTTTTATAAAGGTACTGGGCTTTATTCTAATTATAATAGTAAGTTAGGGGTTTGATTTAGAATAGAAACATCTGTGATGATGAAAATCTTTTCTGTCAGTGCTGCATGATACAGTTTCTACTAGCCAAATGTGCTATGAGCAAACAAAATGGACCAACAGCACATTTGTGTGACTGAGAAACTGGATATTTTATTATTTTCAACTTTAATCAAATCTAGGGAGCAAAGAGGAGGGACCAGTAGTTGGAAAATTTGGACTTGGTGATAGAAATGATGCTGGCGAACGAATGATAGATTTCTGCAAGACAAATGATTTGTTTATTTCAAATACCTTCTTTAGACAGCATAACAGACGACTATACACATGGACCTCG
>NW_006408591.1:7728255-7730460 GCF_000296735.1 Chrysochloris asiatica | reverse complement strand
GGACATTGTTTCGTTCTGCTGTGCATGGGGTCGCTATGAGTCGGTTCCGACTTGATGGCACCTGACAACAACAACAAATAGCCATAAGTGGCATGAAATAAAGGGTGCTCTGAATAGGTGATAATTGACTTACAAAAGTATTTTCTATGTGTACTTCATACCTTTCTCACTCCATAGAGTATCCACTTCAGGAAATGAGTAGGCCAAGAAGTTGGGTTTGGGGTCCCCTCACTTCCTGTCTAATAAGAGAAATTCTACTTTTATGTATTTTTCTTACAGATCTTTTATAAATTGCATTTGGAAAAGAATCAGCTACGTAAAAATTTTAGAAATAATTGAACAATTGAAGTCAGAAAATACGGATTTAATTTCTAGCATGACAATTATGAAATGTAAACCAAAAAGGAAACATGTCACCTTAGTTTCTTCACTTTTAAAAAAGGAAAAAATTATGATAAATTTTAGTGACAGGCGAGGATTAAATGATAATTCAGAAAGCATAGCAGAGTGCTCACCTGTAGTATTTCCCCAATAAATACTAAATAGTTACTACTGAGTCCTGGTGTGACATTTGTGGGAAAATGCACCGGACTGTAAAGTCAGTTTGAACCTCAAAGTCAGTGATTAAGCTACCAGTCGCCCCTCAGAAACCCTACACAGGGTCGTTATGAAAACTATTCTAGGGCACTCAACAACAATAGTTACTATTGGGAGTCCTGGTATATTACAGGATAATACACTGGACTGCAAGGTTAGTTTGAACTGCAAGGAAGCAGTTCAAATACACAAGTTGCTCCTCAGAAACCATACACAGTGTTGCTATGGGTCAGAACCGAGTCAGCAGCACTTAACAACAATAATATAGTTACTGTTATCTATGGTAGGCCTAATTTAGAAAGGTTTTGCCCATTCTCTTACAACTGGGAAGTTAATGAGTTTGATAATCTGAATATCTCAGTGACATTACTATTACCTTGTTCAAATTCATATATCTATGAAGGGTCTGAGACGACATTTGAAACTACATTGCTTTGACTGTTGAGTTAGCAATACTAGCCACGGGGCCTTCATCAAGGTTCTATAAGTTACACTATTAACACTTCTTTAAATTAATAAGTATTTAATCTAGTGAATATATATGGTAAGAAAGGCATTGTGAATGGTTATTGTAAGTGGATAATACTTTTTGATATGATGTCTAATGGTGTTTTAATATTTTCATTTCTTGTAAATGGACCCATAAAACCACTATAGGCATACCATGAAGATATTGCAAGTTCTGTTCCAGACAACTGCAATAAAACAAATAATGCAATAAAATAAATCACATTATTATTATTTTTTATTCTTGGTGTATATAAAAGTTATTAATTAGTCTATTAAATTTGAAAAGCATTATCAGAAAATTTGACATATTTTGAGAATTTTAAAAATGTTACACAGACAAACAATGTGAGCACAACCTATGTGAAAAATTGTGCCTGCAGACATGAATGACATGGGGTTACCACAAATCTTCAATTTTAAAAAGATACAATATCTGCAAAGCACAAAAAAAGAGAAGTTCAATAAAATGAGATACTACTGTTATGGTTTTTGTTGTTGTTAGGTAATGTTGAGATGGTTCTGACTCATAGAAACCATATGAACAACAGAGCAAAACACTGCCTATTCATTTGCCATCCTCACAATTATTGTTATGCCTGAGTGCATTGCTGCTGCTATGATGTCAATCCATCTTACTGAGGATCTTCCTTTTTTATGTAACATTCTAATTAAACAAGAATGATGTCCTTCCCTAGGAACTGATCTCTCTTAATAGCATTTCCTAAGTATGAGAGATAAAAATTTCAACATCCTGGCTTCAAAGGAGCAATCTGGCTGTATTTCTTAGACACAGATTTGTTTGTTCCTCTGGCAGTCAGTCTCTGGTACTTTTAATAATTTTCTCCAGCACCGTAATTCAAATGGCATCAACTCTTCTCTGATATTCATTATCCAACTTTCACATGTCTACTTGGCAACTGAAAATACCATGGCTTTGTTTAGGCACACCTTATTTTTCAAGCTGATAATCTTAACTCTTGAGTTCTGTTGTGGCAGATTTGCCTAAGAAGATACATCAATGGATATATTGACTGCTGCTTCCATGAGTGTTTATTGTGGATTCAAGCAATATGAAGTCTTTGATGATCCTCATTTTTT
>NW_006408591.1:7725479-7727788 GCF_000296735.1 Chrysochloris asiatica | reverse complement strand
CTTGGTCTATGCACAGGTTTCTCATGAGCACAATTAACTCTTCTGTAATACCCATTCTTTGAAATTGTTATACATAGTTTGGTATGATTCACACAGTCAAAAACCATTGCATAATTATAACACAAATAAACATTTTTCTAATGTATTCTGCTTTCAGCCCAAATCAATAAGTTATCTGCAATGATATCACTAGTCCCACAACCTCTTCTCAATCCAGATAGTATTTCTGGCATTTCCCTGTCAATGTTATGCAAAATTTTATCAGGAAATTGCTAGCATCATATCTATCACTGAGGTCATATTTTTAAATTTCTGATCCTTCCTTTCTGTTTCCAACCTTCACATTCCAAACACCAGTAATAATCAATGAATGCTGATTACATTTTTTATCAATTTCTGACTGAAGAAGTTGGTAGAATTCTTTAATTTTAGTGGTTTTAGTGTTTGGTACACAATTTGAATATTATTGGTATTAACTATTCTTCCTTGTCATACGGATATTTTCCTATCACAGAAAGAATTTTACTTTAAGATAGATCTTGAAATATTCTTTTTGACAATGCACGTAATGCCATTCCTCTTGAATTTGTCTTTTCCAGCATAGTAAAGCATATGATTGTTCAATTCAAAATGACTCATAAAAATTCATTTCAACTTACTCAGGCTAGGTAATGGATCTTTATATGTTCTATTTCATTTTTGACAAATTTCAGTTTTCTTAGATTCATGCTTCACACATTTCATGCTCATGTGTTAATGGGAGTTTGCAGCTGTTTCTCCTTATTTTTAGTTATACCTGTACATTGTGTTATATTCTAAACCTTAGCCCACAAATTCTCAACTGTGGCTATGACAGTTGAACTTTTGAACTCTTAAGACACTTCTGTTACTTTATGCTTGTAATGAATCCATGCTCTTGTCAATTGAATAGCTAAGTTCCAAAGACATTCATTTATTAAATTATGTCATATGTATCACATAAAGATAATATATACCTTATGTAGAGATTCAATTAAAACTTTGAAAGATGAAGCACTTGTTTCAGTTTATACTGCTAGGAAGTGTTTGAGCTTTACATGAACCCAATGACTGACCAGGAGAGTTAGAGTTAATCTTATTTCATAGAATTGGTAAAATATTGTCACGACTTGGGAGAAGATTGAAATAATTATATGGGATTATGTGGTAAACCCTTTGCAATTTATTTGAACTGAAATTGTGCCTGTGGACTTGATTCACACAGGGTTACCACAAGCTTCAATTTGAAAAAATGCAACATCTGGAAAGCACAACAAAGCGAAATTCAAATCAAATGAGATTTGTCTATAATTGTGTATATTCTAAACTTTATACCTTAAATGCTGAACTGTGGCTATGATAATAGAGGTGTGGGTCTCTTTAGACATTTCTGATATTTTTCACATTATGGATTCTTTTCAACTGAATAGTTAAATGAAATTGCAGAGATTAGCATCCTCATCAAATTATTTTCTAATTGGAAAGGACACAAGCAGAGAGTGATATGGCACTGTAGGATAAAACACTGGAACTTATGGTTGGTTTGAACTATAGGTCAATATAGAACCCACCAGCTACTCCTCATAAAACTTATATTGGGTTTCTATGAGTCAGTTCATTACACGCTATGGACAAAATTGAAAAGCACGAGTATTAAAGGGCACTTAATCATGCTTATAAGGAACCTGTACTTAGATGAAGAGATAGTTGTTTAATCAGAACAAGGGGACATTGAATGTTTTAAAATTAGGAAAATTGTGTGCCATGATTGTGTTCTTTCACCATACTTATTCAGTCTGTATGGTGAGCAAATAATCCAAGAAGCTGAATTGTGTGAAGAAAAATGTGGCATCAGGACTGGAGGAAGACTCATTAATAACCTGTGACATGCAGATGATACAACCTTGCTTGCTGAAAGTGAAGAGAACTTAAAATACTTACTGATCAAGAACAAAGACAAGAAGAACCTTTGGTAGGGATTGGATCAATTTAAAGAAAACAAACATCCTTACCACTGGACCAATAAAAAAAAACATTCTTTTCAATGGAGAAAAGATTCGTGTTGTCAAGGGCTTCATTCTTCTTGGATCAACCATCAAGACTCATGGAAACAGCAATGAAGAAATCAAATAACGTATGTTGTTGTTGTTGTTTTCAGGTGCCATTGAGTCAGAACCAACTCATAGCGACCCTATGCACAGCAGAACGAAACAATGTCCGATCCTGGGCCAACCTCACTACCGCTGCCACACTTGAGTCCATCAATGATACCACCAGGCCAATCCATCTCC
>NW_006408591.1:7715158-7722016 GCF_000296735.1 Chrysochloris asiatica | reverse complement strand
AAATCTGGCTGTGAACCCCGCAGTCAGCAGCTCAAATCCACCAGGTCCTCCTCGTGAGATAGATGAGACTTTCCATTAAACAGCCTTGTGGCCCAGTATTCCGTGTTGTTGTTGTTGGAGCTCCTCACTACACATCTGCTCAAAGTGCTCGCTGCTGCTCGAAGTGCTAGTTGCTGCTCGAAGTGCTCGCTGCTGCTTGAAGTGCTCGCTGCTGCTCTGAGTGTTCGCTGCTTATCAGGCGTTATCAGCGTGGACGTATAGCATTAGGTAAATCTGCTGGACAAGACCATTTTAAAGTGTTGAAGAGCAAAGATGTCAGCTTGAGAACAAAGGTGTACAGGACTCAAGCCGTACTATTTTCAATAACCTGATATGCATGTGGAAATTTGGGTAGTGAATAAAGAAGAATTGATGCACTTGAGTTATGGTGTTGGGGGAGAATATTGAAAGTACCATGGACGACCCTGTATAGGGTTTCCAAGGAGCAGCTGGTGAGCTTGAACCACCGACCTTGTAGTTCAAATGGCTTTGCAGTCTGGTGCATTAACCCACAGTGTCACACCAGGACTCCAAAAACTTACTAGTGAAGATCAAAAACCACAGCCTTCGATATGGGCTGTATCTCAATGTGAAGAAAACAAAAATCCTCACCATTGGACCAATAAACAACATTCTTATCAATGGAGAAAAGATTGAAGTTATCAAAGACTTCATTGTTCTTGAATCAACCATGAACACTCATGGAAGCATTTGTCAATAAATCAAATGATTTATTGCATTATGCAAATTTGCTGTACAAGACCTTTTTAAAGTATTGAAGAACAAAGATGTCAGTTTGAGGACTGAGGTGTGCCTGATCCAAGCCGTGGTATTTTTCAATAACCTCATATGCAAGTGAAAGTTGGAGTGAATAAGGAAGACCATAGAAAAGTTGATACAATTGAGTTATGGTATTGGAGGGGAATATTGAAAGTACCATGGACTTCCAAAAGAACAAATAGATCTGTGTTGGTAGAAGTACAGTCAGAATGCTCCTTGAAAGCCAAGATGACCAGACTTCATCTCTCATGCTTTGGACATAGAATCAGGATGGACCTGGAGAAGGATTTCATGTTTGTTAAAGTGAAGGGTTGGAGACAAAGAAAATTCCTATGAGATGGACTGGTACAATAGTGACAGCAATAGGCTCAGGTGTAGCAATGGTTGTGAGATTGGCCTAGGTCTGAGTAGTGTTTCATTCTGTTGTGGATAAGGTTGCTATGAATCAGTACTGACTCAATGATACCTAACAACAAAAACAACAATGAGTCAGAAACAACTATAAAGGACTTAACAACAACTTATGCTGATGATGAATTCAACTTATAATAGATGAATTTCACTGTGGGACCAATTCTCCTTTACCCTGAGTGTTCCTAATAAGAATGCACAAGAATCTTGGAAGAGGCAGAAAATATACTATTCCCATCCTAAATTGTTAATAATATCTGGGTCATTTTTTATAACTTAGAAAGTTGCATAAATATTGTTAACCAAAAATTGTGAAGATAGCTTTAATAATCCTAACAATTCCAGTTCATACAAAGTACAACCATCCCAACAGCCACACACATCTTTCCCTGGTGTAGGTTATGCCCTGCTAAGTCCTAAAGAAGACTTAACAAATTCAAAACAAAACAAAAACCTGAACAAATGGAAAAGTATTCCAAGCTTATATCAAAACTCTAAACGTTTAACAAAGCTTTAAACTTATTCATCCACATTTAGGACATTCATATTTATGGTAACTACTGTATAGTACGAGTCCTGGTATGGTGCTGTGAATTAATGGGCTAGATTGGAAAGTCTGTTTGAGCCATAAGATCTGTAGATCAAGTTCACAAACTTCTCACTGGAAACCCTGTACAGGGTTATTATGGGTATGGCACTTGAAAACAACTACAACAACCATATAGTAAGTGGAATCCTGGTGTGGTGCTGTATGATAAACACTGGAATGCAAGGTCAGTTTGAACAGAAAGTTTAGCAGTTCAAACCCACCAGCTATTCCTCTTAAACCCTACACAGGATCGCTATGAGTGGGATTCGAATCAATGGCACTTAACAACAATACATGGTAAATGGCATTGTTTGGTACTAGAGCTACAGGATAATATGTCAAATACATCATTGCCTCCATGGAACTTGCATTTCAGTAGGGCAGATGTATGGTAAACTAATATATAAGCATCAACAACACAAAACTATTGATAGTAAATGTTGTTATTGTTATTCATAAGTGATCTGACTCTCCTACTCCTTGTTCTACCTTCGTCTGGATGTTCCACTGAAGCCTGCTTACCATGGTTAACATTGATGACATTTAAAAGACTGGTGGCATAGCTTTCAGCATCACAGCAATTCACAAGTCACCACAGTACCACAAAATGACAGATGTGTCGTGGTGCTTATGAACAGCAAGCATCATTTCTAAGAAGAAAACTGTGACATTGAAAGTGATCAGGATTATTTTGCACACGTTAATCAGAGAACTGTACCTAGAGGAAATGGACTGTGAGCAAAGACTAGATAAAATAAAGGAGAAGCGGTGGAAATGTCAGGGTACAAAGTATCCAAAGCAGGGGTTAATGAAATTGAAGAACACATGAAGACAGATAATCTTCATGTATTTGAATGGAAACAAGATGGACAATGTACATGAAGCCAAGTAAAATGGGTGAAGAATAGTAGACGACATGTTTGGAGAGATGACCTGGTGTCAGATGGTCTTTATAAGCATTATCAGAACTTTAGATCTTTATCATATTGGAGGTTTCTGAGAGCGAGGCATTATGTGGTCTTATTTACATACTGAAAATACAATGCAATTCTTCTTTTTGGTGAAGAAAACTGGGGAGGCAAGAGTGGGAGAAGGGAAACAATTTAGAACACTAAAAATGACTGGGATTGGAAAGAAGTGAATGTGATGAGGAGTGGTTATACTTGAGATACATTTTGAAACTCAAGTTCATAGAAATTTTGATGGATTATATGTGACTATGAAATGAAGGGGATTCAAAGAATATAATACTAAGTGAATAAAGAAGATATGAGTGTAATGGTGAAGCTTTTTGGAGGCTTTTCTTGGACATTTCAGAATCCAGAGCCTGCCATATTAAATAGCCAGCAATTAGTAGTAATTATTATTTTCATCAGTCTACAGGCATGACGTAATCTTAAATTGCTAAGTATAACAAATATCATTCTATATTCTATGATAATTTAAATATTAAAAGGATTACCTATACATAGTATTTTATATATAAAATATTTGTTATTGTTGTTAAGGGCAATCGAGTTGGTTCTGACTCAAAGTGACTCTGTATAAGGTTTCCAAGAAGCAGATGGTGGGTTTGAACTACTGACCTTGCAGTTCAAACTGACTTCGCAATCCAGAACATTAGCCCACAGTGTCACGCCAGGATTCCTATAAAGTATTTAGTTGTTTTCATTTGCAATTAGCTAGATCCCTCAGAATGAAAAGAAATTGAAAAGAACTGTGTTTTTCATAGCATCCATCAAACATTTCTCTACTCAATCTCAGTGGCAAAAGAATCTTCATATGGCAAAAAAAAAAACTAATGTCCTTAAAAATTATGTATTTCTAAAAATCTAGAAACAAATTGATTTTTTTTAGAAAAACATGGCTTATAACAAAAAAGAAATTGATCAAGTAATTAAAAAACTCCCCGATTAAACACACAAAAATACTCTAAGCCCAGATGACTTTATTGGTGAATTTTGCCAAACATTCTGAGAAGAGCTGACATCAGTACTACTCACATTATTCCAGAATATAGGAAAGTATGGAAAACTTCTGAATACATATGATGAAGGGAGCATACCCTCATACAACAAACAGGCAAAGACATCACTAAAAAAGAAAATTATAGACCAATATAACTCATGAATTTATATGCAAAAATTCTCAATGAAATCCTAGCCAACAGAATTTAACAACATATAAAAATAATAATACATCATGACTAAGTGGGATTAATTCTAGGGATGCAAGGATGGTTCAATATTAGAAAAACAATCAACATGATTCAGGATATAAATAAAAAAAGGAAAAAGACCACACTGTTATATCAATTGAAAGAGAAAAGCATTGGACAAAATCCAACATCCATTTTTGATAAAAACACTCAACAAAGTAGAAGTTGAAAGGAAATTCCTCAACATAATTAACAGCATGTATAGAAATCTAGCAGCAAGAACTACTGTGAATGGTGAGAAACGGAAAGTATTCCCTTTGTGAAAGTAACTAGACAAGAATGCCCTTTATCACCATTCATATTCAATATTGTGTTGGAAAACTTACCAGAGCTATAAGGCAAGACAGTCAAATTAAAGGTATCCAAATTGGCAAAGAAGAAATAAAACTATCTCTATCTGCAGATATAATTTTATATATAGAAAATCCCAAAGACTCAATAAGAAACTTGTTGGAACTCATTGAAAGATTCAGCAAAGTGACAGTGTATAACAAGCTCAACATACAAAAGTTAGTTGGATTCCTCTATACTAAAAAAGACAACTCTGAAAAACAAATTAGGAAAAGAATATAATTTACAATATCCACCCAAAGGATGAAATACTTAAGAGTTAATGTAACCAGAGAAACAAAAGACATATATACAAAGAAAACTACAAAACACTACTAAAAAGAACCAAAAGATATTTGTAAAAATGGAAGAATGTACTATGCTCATGGATAGAAAGGCTTAGCAAAATGAAAATGTCTACACGATCCAAAGCAAACTGTAGTATAATGCAATCCAAATCCAGATTCCAAAATCGTTCTTTAAAGAGATGAAAAACTTATCGTGACTGTCACAATTAGTTATGATAAATATTACTCACTATTGATTCCTATGAATCTTATCCCCATATCTTTTAACCAGACCCATCTAAACAAGATAAAAACTATTCAGTGGGGACTCTTTCCTCCCCTCATACTTATACACTAAAATCCTTCTTGAAACTTTATAAGCCAAACACTTCATGCCTGCATTGCCCCCTCATTTTAGGCAGCTAATATCTAAGATGCCCATCTCTATCCAACCTATGTACAGAGGGGATAGAATTGATACTTAATGTGAAGACTCCTTCCCTCACTATTGGTATTTAGAGTTACTACCTCCATGAGCAAAGGACAATCTCATCAAACTGCAACAATTTATCCTCGTTTCCTTTATCAAAATTGCTTTAAAAATTTTTTTTTATTATCTTCCTCTAGTCAAGTTCTGATTATCAAGCCATCGTGGCTAGGTCAAATGGGTATTATCTGCAAGCTTGGGTATTCTTGTGTGTCTCCCCTCACTTCATATCAGCTGGATGCTTCACTCTCATCTCTAGCCCTCTGTGGCTATGTCCTTGTCCATTGGCTCAGGTGTCCCCTGGTCTCACCATATTTTAGACCAACCAGCCCTTCTTCTCTCTTTCATCTCCAGATCAACAGGAGTCTATGGAACATGGTGAACTCAGCCCATTTCTTCATTGATAACTTTCCCCCCCTTCCACTCACCAGTAGACCAGTGCAGTTATCAGCAAGCATATGTACCTGCTCATGTGTTCCCTTAGAGAGGCGTTAGTGCTGAAGGAACTTTATTGTTTGCCTTGAAGACTTCCTGGTGAACAATTTGCTTATTCTTGTAGTAGCCAGTCATACTGCCATTTTTGTTTTGGGTTTTTCCTGATGATCTTTTTTGAAGATGTATCTTCTGTCGCTCTAGCTGTTCAAGGCTGGCCTGCTCGTCCTTTCTAGTGGGAATGTCCCACCTCAGAAGGTTCTGAGATGGGGCTCAGGATTACACCTAAGGTCCTATACTCTGTAAAGGCACCTCAAGAGGCAGGCCTATTTCACTGGAAAAGTTGGAGAACCCCTTTTAGGTATTCCAATCAGTTATAGGCTGAAGACAGGCTCACATGATTCCCAACATTCCTTTCTATGCCACTCAAGTGTCTATTTTACAATAGTAGGCAAGGGAAACCAATATTCATAAGATAGTCAAGCATCTTAATATTATTTTCCCTCTTCAAACTATGCTTAGATTCTTGTATCACAGAACACTATTATTCCAAAGTTGAGCATGCATCACTATTTACCTCTGTCCCATTTAGCCCATGCAAACCTCAGTGTTCTTCTGCCCTCTCCCCCTTCTTGTATATTGCCCTCCCCAACACCTGAAATATGATGTGTCTGCTCCTTATCCTGTGCTCTACTGTTGTCTCCCTCCACCAACCCATAACCCCCATTTTTCAACCCCACCGGTAACCAACAAATAATTTTTTTTTCCCTTTTAGTATGGGTATCTTTTCTTAAGCTTTTACAATAATGGTATTATGCAATATTTGTCCTTTTGAGACTGACTAATTTGAATCAGCATAATTTACTAAAGGTTCATCCATGTTATATGGCTTGCAACTTCCTTGTTATTCTTCAGGGTAGCCTAATATTTCATTGTGTGTATATACCAGTTTGTTTATCCATTTTTCCACTGATGGACACTTATTCTGTCTCTATCTTTTTGCTATTATGAATAGTGCTGCTATGAACATTTGTGTACATATATCTACTTGTGTTATGGCTCATATTTCTTGTGGATATATATAAAGTAGAGGATTTGCTGAATCATATGGTATTTTTATTTCCAACTTTCGGAGGAAGTGCCAAAATGTTTTCCATAGTGTTTGCATCATTTTGCATTCCCACCAGCAATGTTGTTGTTGTTGTTGTTAGGTGCCATCAAGTCGGCACTGACTCACAGTGACCCTATGCACAGCAGAATGAAACAATGTCTGATACTGGGCCAA
>NW_006408591.1:7701188-7713793 GCF_000296735.1 Chrysochloris asiatica | reverse complement strand
GGCCAGATAATTGTCTTCCAAATTTCTTGGCAGAGATGAGTGAGTGCCTCCTGTGCTGCCTCTCTTTCTTGAAAGATTTCAATTTTTATTCCATCAATTCCTGGTGCTTTGTTCTTTGCTAATTCCTTCAATGCACCTTGGACATCCTCCCTGAGTATCATTGGCTCTTGATCATATGCTGCCTATTGAAACAGATGAACATTAACCATTTCCTTTTGGTACAGTGGCTCTGTGTATTTCTTCCATCTTCTCTTGTTGCTTTCTGCATCATTTTATAATTTGCCCAGAGAATCTTTAATAACGAAAGTTGAGGCTTGAATTTTTTCTTCAGTTCCCCCAGCTTGAGAAATGTTGAGTGTTCTTCCTTTTTTGGTTTTCTTATCCCAGATATTTGCATATTTTATTATAATATTTGGCTTTATCCTCTTGAGCTGGTCTTTGAAATTTTCTGTTCAGTTCTTGGACCTCCTCATCTCTTCCATTTGCACCTCTACGCTGGAAAGCAAGTTTCAGAGTCTCTTCTGACATTCATTTTGACCTTTTCCTTCTTTCTTAGGAGTGTCCCAATTTCTCTACATCCTCATCAGCATTTATTATCCTCTGCATTTCTGAACTTCGAAGTTATTGCTGGTGTGAGATGATATCTCATTGCTATTTTGATTTGCATCTCTCTAATGGCTAATGATCGTGAACATTTCTTCATGTTTGTTGGCTGCCTGAGTATCTTCTTTGGTGAAGTGTCTGTTCATGTCCTGTGCCCATTTTTAAATTGGAATGTATTAGGAAGTTTTCCATCCTCTTCTATATTCTGGAATAATTTGAGTAAAATTGGTGACAACTCTTCCCTGAATGTTTGTTAAAATCACCAATGAAGCCATCTGGACCTGGACTTTTTTTGGTTGGGAGTTTTTTGATGAGCTGGTCTCTTTCCTCCTTTGTTATGGGTCTGTTCAGGGTTTCTACTTTACTCTGTTTAAGATTAGGTAGGTTGTGCTTTTCTAAAAATGTGTGCATCTCCTCTAGATTTTCAAATTTATTGGATTTAATGTGAAAGGCAACTATTATAACGTGAAGTTTGTTTAAAGTATCTAATGATTATGCAAGATTTTCTAAAACTTCTTATAAGGAAATCAGAAATAAAATATTTTTCCAAGGGAAAGCTAGAAACCACGGGTCCCCTGCATGAATCATCCCTTGTAGCTCTGTTAACCAAGGGGGGCATTCATTGTCGCTCTGCTAAACAATGAACTTTTCATGCATAAGGCTTCTTGCAGTTCTGCTCCTTGGCAGGATGGGGTCCACCATTCGCAGGATGGCATCCGCCATTTCCCTCTCTTTTATTTTTTAAATGAAGTGTGCTGACTTCTCGCTGTACAGATGTAATGGTCAACGTTAGACATTGGATGATGACTGAAAGGCAAAAAATCAAGATAAGCATAATTGCAAAAATTATAGATGCATTAATGATTAATGTCCAAAAGGAATGAGAAGATAGTGTTCTTAATTGAGTTGACTAAAGATGCAGCTATCTGCTCTAAAGAAGTGGACTGCAAATGTGCTTGACTAATAAACCTAATCTGTGAATGTAAATCTTGCATATTGAATGAAATGTCTGAATTGTTCCAAATGCCTTTAAGATGAACTTGAATTTGAGGCTAAGTAATATCTGTGCCATTGTAAGATAAAGGTGTTACACATATCCACTTATAGTTATTATGGCATGCAGTAGTCACCCTAGTTTTAATATTCTCTATTTGTGTTCCCATGTAGAGAACAGCTTCTTCTAAAATATTAATCCTATCTACTAATCCTTTATCTATCTGCTCTTGAGTAGCTAATGCTAATGAGATATTTTTTGATAAGTCATTTACCTGATTAGCTGTATGAACTTGTTGCACTAGAGCTGTTGCTGAGGCAGCAATAGAGCTTATAATAGAAATGAATGCCACAATGCCTAAAATTAGTGTGGCGATAAAGCATTTAGATGGGTCTAGAGATGAAGATAACTTTTCTAAAGCATACAGAACAAGATCGGTATACCAAGGTTCAGACAATTTAACAGGTAACAATACATAGGGTGGTCGTCTAATTATTACAAAGGTACTGGGTAAAAATGAAGCATTAATACAATTTGTAATAAAATGGGTACAAAGAATGATATACAAAGATCCATTGTGAAGTAGAGTTAGGTCAGCTGCAACCCTGAGCTACCAACTGAGCTAGCTAGGCTTAATACAACTTTGTAATATAACAATGTTTACAATTAATGTTGTACACAGAGCCAATTCAAGTCAAAATCAAATCATTGGGGTTGTTAGGATATAAAATAACAAAGGGAATCACAACACAAGCTGTTACTTCATAAGGGTCTTTAGTTGATTCTGTAGTCCGGCTTAAATATATGGTATTAAGAGCTGCAAAAGGCCTATATAAGTCATGTTGTATTATCATAGATTAAGGAGTAACAATAAAACATGGCATAATCCAACCCAAGCATAAACCAACCTTTATATTTTTTGACTGAGTTAAATCATAATTTGTATAATCAAAACCAGGATATGAAACAGACTAATCATGACTTAAACTAGTAGAGTTAAAGGGGGAGTAGATAACACCTTTTTTTTAACAAAGCCACAAGAAAAACCATTTAGGGAATCCAGTATAAAGACTTCTGATTGACCTCCCAGCAACTGAGAATTATTTACAAAAATAGGAACATAAGAGAAAAAGGTAGATAGGGGAACACTGAGTTAGGTTTGCATGAGCTAGGGGGACAGAGGTAAATTGTGATGCATACTCAACCTTGGAACAATAGTGCTCTTAATACAGAGATTGAGGCATAGTCTGAATTGATAAAAGATATCAATATATCATTGATGTTTTGTCAGAGTTGGGAGGGAAGGGAGAATTCACTGATTGTAGGATAGATACTGTTAACTCAGTTGACAGGGAGGGCAAGATAAAAGACATGGCAGGGAAATATACAAGAAGAAGAAGCATTGCATAAGAAAGGTGAAGACAGTTGAAGACATAGGTAGGTATACTAGGGCTAAAGGGGTAGAGGTAAATAGTGATGTAGATACAACCTTGGAACAAGAATGTCCTAAGGGTAGATCCCTGGACAAAGACAAATACTGAATGGGTATGCAAGGAAGAGTGGAATGTTTGTACTTATGTGTGTGCATGGTGTGGCCCTGTGGGTTAATATACTGGACTGCAAAGTCAGTTTGAACTGCAAGATCTATGGTTTAAGCTCACCAACTGCTCCTCAGAAATACTATACAGGGTCTCTATGAATCAGAACCGACTTGAAGACACTTAATAACAATATGTGTAAATATATAGCATATTTGTATATACTTATATATATATATATATATATATATGTATATATATACTTCACTGATATACATGAGTTTTAAAGAGGATATTGGTATTTGAGCATTTTACTTTTCTGAAAACATAGCTGTCAACATGGTGAAGTATACAATGGGTGAAATGATGAAATCTTCTTAAATATTATCTAACATCATGTGTCAATGTGAAGTTAAACCTGGGGCCTCAGGACCACAGTCTCAGTGGACATTATGGTCAAATTGCATAACATAGTCCACAAAGACAATGTTCTTCATCCTACTTTGCTGAGTAGCATCTGGGATATTAATAACTCATGAGCAACGATTTAAGATGGATCTATTGGTATCTCAATGTAGAGAAGAAAGAAGAGTGATGAGAAATGAAGACTCTTGAAATCAATTATTCCAATGGACTAATGGAACATGTGAACATCAGTTCCATGACTCTGAGAGCAGAAGAGTTAGAGGGTGCCTAGCTACCCCCACCAATTGCTCTGAAAGGGATCACATTAGAAGATCTTGGAGAAAGCATCAGAATGTGTGCAACAAAATTCAAAATTATTAAAAAAAAAAAAAATACTGGGCTTATTGGTTAGAAAGAGACTGGAGGAACTTGTGACTGTGACTCTCAAAACCACACTTCAGGTCTGGGCAATAACTCACCCTGTGTCCCAACTTGGAGCCAAACATTAGATAGGTATACAGGGGAGCAATGACACTAGCATAGAATGTTCACTATGAATGATGAAATTCTCTATTACTCAAAATCAAAGGAGCAATAAGTACCTAAGGACAAAGTGAGAAGAGTTGGGAAGGTAGGTGGAATGGAAAAGGAGCCACAGTCAGGAAGCGGGTTGACAGTAGTTCCATGGAGGGAATTGCAATCATTAAGATGAAACCAAGTGTACTATTTGTTGAATATGTAACTGATGATCTTATCTGGAAACCTTCACTCAATTCACAGTAAAAAGTATAAAAATAAAAAAATATATATAGGTAATTTTTTTCCAGTTCTTTTAGTTACCAAAGGTGTCTGGAGATGATTGCTGATCAAATTATTTGAGGAAATTACTAGCTGCTCAGAAACTTGTAAGAAAGTACACAAATATTGAGATGTATGGATTCATCTAAAATATCATGGGATTAATAAATGTCCTTGAGATTTCCAGTCTTTATTTATTTGTTTCTAAATTTTCCCCAGATGGACTGTTTAAGAATAGATAAGCTATTTTATCTTGTTCAGTATTTTTGTTTCTCTCCTCTACTATGCACACTTCTCACTAAATCCCAGATGGCTGATTACACATAATGTTTTCCTTTTTCTATTAAATGCTCAAGAGAGGTGAGATAGGTACTACACTATTTTCTCTTAACATTCATCTCTTATTCAATAAAGTGTTTAATTTAATATTGTTGAATTTTGTAGAACCCTGAGAATGTACAGTACTTAACTAATTTCAGTTTTAGAGACAAGTTTTGTTTTTTTTTAATTTTATTTTTACTTTAGTTTAGTCTTCTTCTTCATATTATCTACAAAATGGGTGTTTAATTTGTTTTCAGCAAGTTTACATTATTGTACTTGCACTTGTTGTTTTTGTTAAGTGCCATTAAATCTGTTTCCAACTCATACCAACCATATATAGGGTTTCTGTAAATCTTTTTAAGTGCAGAAAGTCTCACGTTTCTCCCTCGGAGGAGAGGTGGGTGTGAACTGTAGACTGTGTGGTTAATAGTCCAATGTTTTTACTACAACATCACCAGCACTCTATATTCATACTGCTGTTATTGTTAACTGCCAACCAGTTAGTTTCAACTCACAAGGACCTACCTTAGGGTTTTGGAGGAATAGCTGGTGGGGTTCAAATGCTGACCCTGTGGTTATCAGTACACTACTTATCCTACAGGGTCACACTAGGACTCCATATTCATACTAGGTAAGTAAATATTTCAATAAAAATTTATTGAACCCTAACTATGTGCTGCACATTATTGCAAAAGTTTGAAGAGGTACAAGTATTGGTATATTGTATTTTCTGCATTTAAAATTATAACAGTTAAGGAGGAATAAATGCATGAATCAAGTGTAAGGAAAAATATGGTAAGGTTAAGATAAAGTAGGGTTTTAATGAGAGCCTGGGAGGCAGGTCATTAGGGTTCGTGAAATTCAAGTATGTCTTCTTAGATAAATGAACTGTAACTGGCTGATGAAAGACAAGAAGGATTTCACAGAACAAACACATCATTTGGAATTATTGGATTCAGAACCTACATTGTGACATTTAATTATCTTTCACAGGCCCACCCAGTGGGTATGAATGGGAGTGGGGAAAAGCATTTAAATGGCACTATTATATCTTTTGTCATAGTTTTTTTATTTTCACACTTTTCAAATCTTTATTATTGTATTCATTTGCTCTTCCTTCTGAATAAATATTAGGAATTCCTCAATGTGAAATCTCTCACAAGAAGTCCATTTCACATTTGATTTCTTAATTCTATTGGTATTTAGAAAATGTTTTATTGAAGCTTGTAAGAATTTCAGAGGGACCAGGGAGGAGCAGCCGCTTCACACTTGATTCATCATCATCATCAGTTCATTATTAACTCCAGCACACTGACGATCAGAGAAAGTAGGTCAAAAGATTTCCTTTTAATAAGAGAATGTAGAGATAAAATTGCTCCATCTGTAAAACACAAACTGAAGTGTCTGCATCTCCCCTTTCTTCAAGAAAATATGACAAAAATTATTTAGTATTGAAAATAGTCCCCAAAGTTGTGTGGTTATGAAATTTAAAGGCATTGAATTGGAGAATAAATTGGGGAAGGAGTATACTCCAAATATTCCAGTATCCTTTAATGTGTTAAATAATTCCACTGATATTTGCTGATTATCAGCTGTATACAGGTAACTACTATCAGTGATAATATAAAGCACTGAACAAGAGACAAAATAATGTGTTATGTGGAGATTGTAACTTAGCAATTGAAAATGATAGTTCACAAGATAAATATAAGTAAATAATATTTAACGATTATTCAGAAGATAGATTATTTTTAAAAGATCTATGCAATTTTATAATGGAATTTTGAAGTATAATTAATAATTTGTACACACACACACACACACATAGAATATTTACCTCTTACCTCCTATCTGGGAAAGAAGCCTTAGGGGCACAGTGGATAAAACACTTAGTAACCAGCCAATAGGTTAGCTTTTAGAATCTGCCGCTACTCTATCATGAGAGAAAGATGTCACAGTTTGCTTTTGTAAATATTTACAACCTTGGAAGTCCTATGGCCATTTCTGTTCTGTACTATATGGTTGCATGAGTTGGAATCAACTAAAAGATGGTGGATATTTTGGTTTTCCTATCTGAGAAGAATTCTGTAGTATTTGTAGCTTTATTGAGGGCTCTTACTGTCTGTTATGATACTAAAATTTAAGTGTACATTATTCCTCACTCTAGCCAAAGATACTAGGAAACAGATATATAAATGAGCTTTAGCCAATTGGATACTGCTGCCTAGAATGTTTAATATTGATCAAATGTTGCATGATGTGATGGGATACTTTTTGGAGAGGCCCTTCACTTCATCAGTTATGGCAGCAGTGCTTTTCCCCTAAAAAAAAAAAAAAAAAAAAAGCAACAAAAAACTGTTTTCTGTTCCATACTTGTCAATTCTAAATTGAAGTTATTGTTTTGTTTTGTTTTCCTCTTAAAGCTTGGGTCTCCAAACTCCCATCAGCTTTGTGAGTTGCTGGAATGCTCAAATAGATAACTACCATTTGGTTTTAAGTGGCCAGAACTGGTTTCTTTGCTCCCAGTGTAGTAGTATTGATAAAGATACACTAGGTCATATTCAAACCTAATAACTTAATAAAATGCAACTATGCACATGGACCTCACAAGATGGAATACACAGGAATCAAATAGACTGCAATTTATGGAAACAGATAGTGAAGTATTTCAATATCATCAGATAGAACAAGGTCAGATGACGGTTGTGGAACAAATCATCAATTTCTCATCTGCAAGTTCAATTAGAAGCTGTAGACAATTAAAACAAGTCCATAAGAGCCAAAATTTGACCTTTTGCATATGCCATTTAAACTTAGAGAGCATTTTAAAATCCAGAATAGTTGTGGAATCACATCAAGGACATCAATTATGGAAAATTCAAAAGGTCATTAATAAGAGAAGGAAGAAAAAATATATACCAAAATGAATATTAAGGGAGACTCTAGAAACTTACTAAAGAATATAGAGATACTTTAAAAGGAAAAGTATTAATGTAAAGGAGCTAAACTGAAAATGTCAAATGGGTGGCTTGAACAGATTAAAAATATATATATATTATAGTGAAATTTGCAAAGACTGGAAGTTAGATAAGAAATAAGAAAGGACACAGTTGCCATTTCTTAAACTGAAATAACTAAAGAAAAAAGAATGAATCCTTAAATTACATTATTGAATGGTTCTACCCACCACTTGTCTGTCAGTTTGTAGTACTGTGGTGATCTGTATTGTTGCAATGCTGTAAGCTATAGGATTAGTATTTTAATACCAGCAGGGATATGCAGGTGGGCAGATTTCAGTGGAGCTTCCAGTCTAAGATAAACTAGAAAGAAGGAGAAGCAGACTATTTCTGCATGGTTAGCCACTAAAATCCTTATGAATAATGATTGAACATTTTCAGATATAGTGTCAGAAATTGAATCTCTCAGGTGAGAAGGCATTGAAATTTGCTGTTGCTAATTTCTCTTGAGTTGGTTCCAAATCATAGCAAGGCTTTGTGGAATATGAAGCCTTATGTGGAATCCTGAGCCTCACCCAGAACTTTCTATGGTGGGACCTTCCCACTTGAAAAGTCATGCAGACCAACTGGAATGGCTAGACGAAGAGAAGATACTTATTGGAAGAAAGACCAGCAGATAAAAGCAGAATGTTTATTTGTTAGAATATCAAGCAAGCAACTTTCCTTGGAGGCAGCAAGGCAAGAAAAGTCAACCCATTAGTGAAAACACCCTTCTAAGTCTGAAACTCAAAGGTAACCCATGAGTAGTTAGATATGTTCGCTGGTGACTACTCTGGTCTACTTGTGTATGGAAGTGGCGGAAATGCATCAGTGAAGACATGGGCTGAGTTTGACCATGTTCCATTGACACTTTGAAATAAAAGAGAGAAAAGGAATGGCTGGCCAGTCTGAAGTTTAGGGATATTTGTGTACCTCTGGACCCATGAAAACTGATCTAGCCACTGGTAATTAGAGCTGAGAGTGAAGCAGTCAGCTGGTCTGAAGTGTGGAGAGGTATGCATGAACTCCCAAATTTGTAGACAGTACCCATTTGACCTAGCTTTCATGGCTAGCTGATTATACTTTATAAAGATAAAGAAGTTTAACACTGTGAGCAATTGCTACAATTTGATGAACTGGACCTTTGCTTATGGATGCAATTGCTCAAAATTACAGTCAAAATGAAAGGATTTTTCTTATCAAAGATCAAGCATCTTTCCTCAGTGCACTGGATTGATTGTTGTTTTTAGGTGCCATTGATTCAATACCGACTCATAGCAACCATATGCACAATAGACTAAAACATTGCCTTGTCTTGAGCCAATCTCACAATCATTGGTACCCCTGAGCCCATTGCTGCCGCTGTGCCAATCCCTGTCATTGGGGCCTTCCCTTTTTTCTCTGACCCTCCACTTTACCAAACATGATATACTTCTCCAGGTACTGATACCTTCTGACAACATGTCTGAAGTATGAGAGACTAAATTTGCCTTTCTTGGCTTCCAAGAAGTACCCTGGCTGTACTTATTCCAACACAGACCTTTTTGTTTTTTTGGCTGTCCATAGTACTTTCAAAATTCTCCTCCAACACAATAACTCAAATGCATCATTTCTACCATGGTCTTCCTATTCATTGTCCAACTTTCACATGCATATGAGGTTATTGAAAATACCATAGCTTGGGTCAGGTATAACTGATTCCTCAAGCTGACATCTTTGCTCTTCAACACTTTAAAGAAGTCTTGTGCAGCATATTTGTCTAATGCAATAGGTCATTTTATTTCTTGACTATTACTTCCATGAGTATTGATAGATGATCGGCGCAAAATGAAGTCTTTGACAACTTCAATCTTTTCTCCATTGATATGGATGCTGTGTATTGGTCCAGTGGTGAAGATTTGTGTTTTCTTTAAATTAAGATGCAATTCGTACTGAAGACTGAGGTCTTTGATTTTCAACAGTACATATTTTAAGTCCTCTTCACTTTCAGCAAAGTTGATCAAGATAGAAAATTTAAATATTGGCTATCAATAATGGGGAGCTATTGTGGCACTGTGGTTTAATGTGCCAGACTGAAAAGCCATTTGAACTGCAAGGTTAGTGATTCATGCTCACCAGCTGCTCCTTGGAAACCCTATATAGGGTCGCTATGGCTAGGAATTGACTCAACGGCACTTAACAACAACAACAACAACAACATAAACATAAACATCATACATGAAGAAAGCAAAAAGCCATTGAGAAGACAAGAAAGCAGGAAAAGGTCAAAATGGATGTCAGAAGATACATTGAAACTTGCTCTCCAGTGTAGAGATGCTATAGCAAATGGAAGAGATGAGGAGCTACAAGAGCTGAACAGAAAATTTCAAAGATCAACTCGACAAGATAAAGCCAAATATTACAACAAAATGTGCAAAGATCTGGATACAGATAACCAAAAAGGAAGAACATGCTCAGCATTTCTCAACCTGGGGGAACTGAAGAAAAAACTCAAGCCTCAACTTTCATTATTGAAAAAAATCACTGGGCAAATTATTGAATGATGCAGAAAGCATCAAGAGAAGATGGAAGGAATACACAGAGTCACTATACCAAAAGGAAATGGTTACTGCTCAACCATTTCAAGAGGTAGCATATGATCAAGTGTCAATGATACTGAAGGAGGAAGTCCAAGGTGCATTGAAGGAATTGGTAAAGAACAATGCACCAGGAACTGATGGAATAAAAATTGAAATCTTTCAAGAAAGAGAGGTGGCACAGGAGGCACTCACTCATCTCTGCCAAGCAATTTGGAAGAGAACTACCTGGCCGACTGATTGGAAGAGATCTGTATTTGTGCCCATTCCAAAGAGAGGTGACCCAACAGAATGCGGATTCCATTGGACAATCTCTTTGATATCTCATGAGAGTACAATTTTGCTAATGATAATACAGAAACGGCTACAATCATACATTGACAGAGAACTTCCAGAGGTTCAAGCTGGATTCAGAAGAAGCTGTGGAACAAGGAATATCATTACTGATGTCTGATGGATCTTAGCTGAAATCAGAGAATATCAGAATGATGTTTACCTGTGCTTTATTAACTACGCAAAGGCTTTCCATTGTGTAGATCATGACAAGCTATGGACAACATTACAAAGTATGAGTATTCTGGAACACCTAATTGTGCTCATGAGGAATCTGTACCAGGACCAAGAGGCAGTTGTTTGAACAGAACATGGGAACACTGAATGTTTTAAAGTTGAAAAAAGGTGGGCGACAAGGTTGTATTCTTTCACCATACTTATTCAACCTGTATGTTGAGCAAATAATCTGAGAAGCTGGGTTCTATGAAGAAAAACGTGGTATCAGGATTGGAGGTAGACTCATTAACAACCTGCGATATGCAGATGATACAACCTTGATTGCTGAAAGTTAAGAGGACCTAAAACATTAACTGATGAAGATCAAAGAGCACAGCCTTCGATACAGATTACATCTCAATGTAAAGAAAACAAAAATCTTCACCACTCGACCAATACGCAACATTCTTATCAATGGAGAAATGATTGAAGTTGTCAAGGACTTCATTATTGTTGGGTCAACTATCAGCAGTCAAGGAAGCGGCAGTCAAGAAATCAAATGACGTATTGCATTAAATAAATTTGCTGCACAAGACCTTTTTAAAGTGTTGAAGAGCAAAGATGTCAGCTTGAGGACTAAGGTGCACCTGACCCAAGCCATGATGTTTTCAATAACCTCATATGCATGCAAAACCTGGACAGTGAATAAGGAAGACCGTAGAAGAATTTATGCTTTTGAGTTATGGTGTTGGAGGAGAATATTGAAAGTACCATGACTGCCAAAGCAACCAATAGATCCATTTTGGCAGAAATGCAGCCAGAGTGCTCCTTGGAGGTCAAGGTGTCTCATACTTAGGACATATTGTCAGGAGGGACCAGTCATTGGAGAAGGATATCATGTTTGGTAAGGTGGAGGATCAGAGAAAAAGAGGAAGACCCCTAACGAGACGGATTGGCCAAGTGACAGCATCGATGGACTCAAGCTTGGCAACAGCAGTGAGGTTGGTCCAGGATTGGGCAGTGTTTTGTTCTGCTGTGTATAATGTCGCTATGGGTTGGTACCGACTGGATCGCACCTAACAACACCAACAGCATAAAGGCATGAAGTGATTGGCATACAAACTTTCATGAGTGTGTTTACTTTCAGAATGAGGGAGGTAAGGGTAGACTCACCGCTGAATAGTTTTAAATTTTTCCAGATGAATGTAGTGAAAGGGTATGAGGGCTGATGGTGATGAGATTTTATGATTCAATTGTAAGTAATTGTTATCAAGACTGATTGCAATTGTCACAACTCTAATTGTAGAAGAAGTATAACTAAAAGGAAGGAGTAGTTAATCTTTCATTTCAGGAACAAAGGACCCCAGGACTATCACAAAGGAAGAGCATGGATGGAGTGTGACATCCTACCCAGAAAAGTGGTGACAGCAAAGATGGTGGCAGAGGTGATGGCCTAGAGAGATTCAGCATCTTAGTACTCTAGGTTCATGAACAGAGATGAGCTGTGTGCTTACAGGCAAGAGGCTGACTTGTAAAGTGTGCCCACTGGACATTTAAATGAATATATAAATTTTGTTTTGTATGTATACATAAAATAGTTTTGCTTTGTTCATTTATTAAAAAGCAGGAAACTATTTTTACAGGAAGGGGAGTGCAATCATTGATAATGAATAAAATTTGTAAATTGTAGAAAGTAAAGCTGATGATCTTGTCTGTTTACCTTAGTCAATTCACAATCAAAAGTTAAAATATATATACATCAGTTGGTGTTCAGTCATTTCAAGAAGCATCATATGATAAAAACCCTATAGGACTGAAGGAAGAATTCCAAGATCCACTGAAGGCATTGGCAAAAACAAGGCTGTAAGAATTGACAGAATAAAAA
>NW_006408591.1:7697045-7700643 GCF_000296735.1 Chrysochloris asiatica | reverse complement strand
TTTCACCATATTTATTCAAACAGTATGCTGAGTTAATAATCCAAGAAGCTAGATAATATGAAGAAGAACATGGCATTAAGATTGGAGGAAGACTCATTTACAGCCTGCAATATGCAAATGAGACAGTCTTGATTGCTGAAAATGAACAGGATGTGAAATACTTACCAATGAATTTCTATACAACAGTTTTCAGTATGAGCTGCATCTTAATGAAATAAAATGAAAAATTTCACAACTGGGACTATAAGTAACATCATGAAAAATGGAAAAAAGATTGAAATTATCAAAGACTTTGTTTTGCTTGGATCCACAATCAATAGAAAGCAGAATGAACTGCCAACTTAACAAACAAATCTGACTTGGAAGAAGTAAAACCAGAATTCCCCTTTGAGGGAGGCTTCATTCATCTCAAGTACTTTGGACATACTACCAGGAAGCATCAGTCCCTAAAGAAGGACATCATGCTTGGTAAAATAGAGGGTCAGCAAAATAAAGAAGAGTCTCAATCAGATGGATTGACACAGTGACTACAATATGCTCAACCATAGAAACATTTGTGAGGATAGCATAGGACAAGGCAATGTTCTATTGTGCATATGATCATTTTGCTTGGAATCAATTTTATAGCACTTAAGAAAAACAATAACACATTAAAGTTATTTTACTGTTTAAATTTTATCTCAATACATGGATTCTTGATTATCTTCTGGTTATATTTTTCTCTTATAGGTTCTGTTATATGGAGCACTGGTGGTATAGTAGATTTAGTTTATGACGGCTAAAAATGTTCTTCCACATGTCTATCAGTTTCTTGTCCTGTCGTGACTTGTATGTTGCTGTGATACTGAAAGTTACCCACTGGTATTTTAAATACTAGCTGGGTCACCATGGTGGACAGATTTCAGCAGATAATCCAGACTAAAAAAACTAGGAATAAGGAAAGACAAACCACTTCTGAATGCTAGACACTGAAAACCTTATGAATAGCAACACACATCATCACCAACAGTACCAGAAAATGAGATTCTCAGGTTGGACAGCACTCAAAATACGACTGTTCTTTGGTAGAAAAATCCCATATAGTCTTTACTCAAGTAGTCCCTCAACTTGATAGGTGATCCTTTGTAAGTTCATCTATTGAATTAGTAGGGTTGACCATAATGTTAGGAATGGAGTAAAGCTTTTGGAATCTTTTTATTGATGTGGCACAACTCAAAATGGGAAGAAACAGGAACAAATTCCCATTAATAATCTGAATTGGAAAGTATACTGTATGAATCTAAGAAAATTTGAAGTCAATAAAAATGAAATGAAATGCATAAAAATAGACTGGCATTGGCCAATCATGTGGTTTACTATGCTGAGAATTACAAATTAAAAGAGGATTGTTGTGGCATTCATCCTCAAATAAAAAACATTTCAAGATTTATCTTGAAGCACAATTTTATTTATATAGTATAATAACCATATATTTCAGGGAAAAGCAGTTAATACCATAATTATTCAAATATGTACTTAAGCCAGTGATGATGAAACTGATGAATTCTACCAATAAATTCATGCTGGAATTTGTCAAAAATACAATCAAGATTCACCCTAAATTATAGGTGATTGGAATGTGAATTTTAGAAACCAAAATGAAGGATTGATTAATAGTTGGAAAATTTGGTCCAGATGATAGAAATTATTCTGGAGTTCAAATGATAGAATTTTGCAAAACCAATGACATTAGTTTAATGTCTGTTTTCAACAACGTGGACTTCACCAGTTGGACTATACAGGAATTAAGCTGACTATACCTGTCAAGTGAATAGAGAAGATCAATAACATCAATCAAAGCAAGGTCAGGGCCAACTGTGGAACAGAGCTTCAAGTTCAGGTTAAAGCTAGAAACAATCAAAGAAGTCTCTGTTGTTGTTAAGGGCCTCAAGTCAGTTCTGATTCACAGACACTCTGTATAGGATTTCTGAGGAGTGACTGGTGATTTTGAACCACCAACCTGGTGCTTCAAACCAAACTTGCGGTTCAGTGCTTATCCTACAGCATCACATGAGGATTCCAAAAGTAGTCTACAAAAGCCAACATATGACCTTGAATATATTCTACCTAAAATCAGATACCATTTCATAAACAGATTTGATGTATTAGACAACAATTACTGAATACTAGGAGACATGTGGGATTACATCAAGAACTTCATACATGAAGAAAACAAAAAGGCCATTGAAAGCATTACAGAAAGAAAGAACTAAAATGGTTGTCAGATGTGACTCTGAAACTTGCTCTTAAGTACAGAAATGCTAAAGTGACTAGAAGAAACGATAAAGTAAAAGAGCTGAAGTAAAAATTTCAAAAAACAGCTTGAGAAGACAAAATCAAGTATTATGGTTAAATATCCAAAGGTCTGGATGTTCTTAGAAAACCAAAGGGAAGAACATGATCTGTATTTCTCAAGATGAAAACACTGAAGAAAAATATTAAGATTGACTTGAAATTTTGACAGATTTTATGGGCAAATTATTGAATGATGCAGGAATCTTTAAAGTAAAATTGAGGGAATACATTATAACAAAAATATTTGGTTGATATTCAACTATTTTAAGAGGCTGTTGCTGTTGTATGCTGTGGAGTCGGTTCTGACTCACAGCAAACCCTGTATAGAGTTTCGAAGACTGTAAATTTTAGTGGAAGCAGAAAACTTTTTCTTTCTCCCGTGGAGCAACTGATAGTTTCAATCTACTGACCTTGAGGTTAGCAGAGCAATTCGTAACCACTACGCTACCAGTGTTGTTGTTGTGAAATGCCATCGAGTCAATTCTGACCCACAGCGACCCTGTATAGAGTTTCCAAGGAGTGGCTGGTGTGCTTGAACAGGCGACATTGCAGTTCAACCTGGCTTTGCAGTCTGGAGCATTAACACACAGCATCACACCAGATTATGCTACTTGTAGCATATGATATAAAGCAAAAACCAAAACAACAACAAAACCAAACATGCTATACAATGTTAAAAGGAAACAGCCCAAGCTCACTGAAAGCACTGGTGGAAAACAAAATTTCAGGAACTGACACAATACAACGTGAGATGTTTCAACAAACTGATGCAGCACTGGAGAGCCTCATTCATTTATGCAAACAACATGGAAGACATTTACCTGTCAAACCAATTGGAAGATATCTACATTTGTACTAATTACAAAGGAAGGTGACCCAATGAAATGCAGAATGCCTACAAAAATATAATCATTATCATATGCAAGTAAATTTTTTCTGAAGACAATTCAAAAGCAGTAGCAGTTGTTGTTGTTGTTGTTGTTAGGTGCCATTGAGTCAATACTGACTCATAGTGACCCTATGCACAGCAGAACAAAGCGCTGCCTGATCATGGGCCAACCTCACTACTGTTGCCTCACTTGAGTCTTCAATGCTGCCACTTGGCCAATCTATCTCACTGGGAGTCTTCCTCTTTTTTTCTGACCCTCCACCTTACCAAACATGATATCATTCATTCTCCAGTGACTGATCCCTCTAGACAATATGTCTGAAGTATGAGAGACAAGTTTTGGCCATCTTGGCCTCCAAGGAGCACTCTGGCTGC
>NW_006408591.1:7691449-7693990 GCF_000296735.1 Chrysochloris asiatica | reverse complement strand
TTCAGAATCACAGCAACTCACAAGCCACCACAGTATGACAAACTGTCTGATGAGTAGCTGTAGCAGCAATATATTAACAGCAAGGTGTCAAATATTTGAAGCCAGATTCACAAGAGGTCATTGAATGAAGGAATCATTGCTGATTTCAGATGGATCTTGGCTAAAAGAAAAAAAAACAAACAAAAAAAAAACCAGAAAGATGTTTATTTGTGCTTTATTGACAATGGAAAGGCATTAAAATGTGTGGATCATAATAAGTATGGATAGTATTGTGTATAATGGGCATTTCTCAACACTTAATTATGCTCATTGTGTTTGTTGTTGTTAAGTGCCATTGAGTCGATTAGGGCTCACAGCTATCTTTTGCAGTTGCTAAATTTGAATTTCCAAACTTGTAGTTCAAATTTACCTTGCGGTCCAGTGCTTTAAGCCACATTGCCACACCAGGACTCCAATTATGCTCATAGGAAACCTGCATATAGACCAAGAGGCAGTAGTTCAAACAGAACAATGAGTACTGCATGGTTTAAAATGAAGAAATGTGTGTGATAGGGTTGTATTCTTTCACCATATTCATTCAATATTAATTATGCTCATAAGGAACCTGCATAAAGCCCATTCAACCTGAACACTGAGCAAATACTCAAAACAGATGAATTATATAAAATAAAATGTGACATCAAGATTGGAGACAACCTGAGATATGAAGATGATACAAACTTGCTTGATGAAAGTGAAGAAGATTTAAAATACTAATGAAGATTAAAGACAGATTTCACCTGAATGTAAAGTAAAGTTCTCATCACTGGATCAATAAATACATTATGATAAGTTGGGAAAAGATTGAAGATGTCAAAAACTTCATTTTGCTTGGATTTGAAGTCAACACTCATGGAAGCAGTAGTCAACAAATCAAATGATGTATTTCATTAGGAAAATCTATAGGAAAATATTTCTTTAGCGTATAAAATAGCAAATATGTCATTTGAAGATTAAGATGCACTTGAACCAAGCCACGGCATTTCCAATTATCATATATGTATATGAAAGTTGAACAATGGATGATGAAGAAGACAATAGGAAAAAAAATCAATATGTTTGGATTATGGTGTTGATGTATAATTTTGAAAGTACCATGGACTGTTAGAAGAACAAACAAATCTGTCTTGGAAGAAGTAAAATTAGAATGCTCCTTAAAAGTGAAAATGGTGGCAAAACTTCATATCTCCTTCTTTGGACATGTTTATAGGAGGGATCATTTCCTGGAGAAGAATATCATGTTTGTTAAAGTGGAAGGTCAACGAAAAAGAGGAAGTTCCCCAAAAGATGAATTGACACAGTGACAGGTTCAGTGGGCTCAAATATAAATATCGTGAGGATGGTGCAGGATCAGTCTGTTAGTTGTGCATAGAGTAACTATGAATCAGGAACAACTGTATCGCACTTAACAATAACAATAATAAGTTAAAGGTAAGTGATTCAAGCACACTGATGATTCAATGAGAGAAAATGAGGCAGTCTACTTGATATATGATCTCAAAACTTTGTTTTGCATGTTTATGAATTTCTTACTGAGAAAGATTACTTAGATAAAAATGATCTTGCAGAAAAAAATTCATTATCCTAAAAGAAGATCTTTCTGTAACCTGTAGTCAAGAAAGTAGATATTTTGTGCGTTTGCCAATGAAGTTACCAAGCTGTCTCTTCATCTTCAGTTGTTTTGCAAACTGTTTGTAAAAGAACTAATATAAAGACACACAATAATTCAACAGACACTTTCTTAGTATCATTCTGGTGCTTAGAAATATTAAATTTTTGCATGATGTTTCACTGCAAAGATGTTTTTGAGAAAGTGATTGGTGCTCCATGAACATAGATCCTTTAGTTTTGTTTTCTTTTTCCATCATGAGTAGTTAGTAAGCAATTAATGAGTCCATTCCTTGGAGTCATTGCCTATTTGAAGTGTTCTAGAATAAGTATAAAAACTAAATAAAAGACCAAGTCTACACAATTTTTGTTGTTGTTGTTAGGTGCCATCAAGTTGATATCAATTCATAGCAACCCTATGCACAACAGAATGAAACATTGCCCAGTCCTGGGCCAACCTCACAATTGTTGCCATGCTTCAGCCAATTTATGCTGCCACTTTGCCAATCCATCTCGCTGGGGGTCTTCCTCTTTTTCTAAAACACGATATCCTTCTGCAGTGACTGGTATCTCCTGACAATATGACTGAATTATGGGAGATGAAGTTTGGTCATACTGGCCTCTAAGAAGCGCTCTGGTTGCAATCCTTCCAACACAATTATGATTGTTCTTTTGACAGCCCATGGTAATTTCAATATTCTCCCTGAACACCGTAACTCAAGTGCATCAATTCTTCTATAATCTTCTTTATTCACTGCCCAAATTTTCAGGTTATTGAAAATAACCTGATTTGGGTCAGGCACACCTTAGTTTTCAAGCTGGCATCTTTGCTCTTCAACACTTTAAAAAAGGTCTTGTTCAGCAGATTTGCCTAATGCTATACGTCGTTTGATT
>NW_006408591.1:7689033-7690684 GCF_000296735.1 Chrysochloris asiatica | reverse complement strand
CATTCCATTGGGTCACCTCTCTTTGGAATGGGCACAAATACAGATCTCTTCGAATCTGTTGGCCACATATTTGTCTTCCAAATTTCTTGGCATAGATGAATGAGTGCCTCCAGTGCCGACTCACTTTGTTGAATAGTTTAAATACCAGTTATTTCAAATGAACCATAAGCAATGTTTCACAAAAATAATATTTTGCATATTTATACATACTCATTAATTAAATATATTGCAATTACAAAATAAATATTGCCTTATGGGCTGACAATATTTATATTAAGATGACTTTAGAGTTTCAATAAAATACTTTTAATGCCATTACATATCATTTAATTTAAAATATTGCAAAAGTCCTTTTCTTGTTGATTTTCAAAAGAGGAAAGAAGAGGAGGTGTAGGAGAGTGCTAGAAAATAAAGGCAGTAGGATTACTAGAAAATAACAGAGTTATTGTTCTTTTAGCTAGAATGCTTACTTTTTATTTTTAGATTTATTTTCTCTTCCTTTGTAGAGTAACAGTAAAACATATTTCTGAAGTTAAAGATTGATGCTTCTTCTGTATTTAAAAAGTTTCTTTCACTGGTGATGAAGTGACATTCTAGGCAAGAGCTACCTCATGGAGAGAAGCACTGAAGCAAGAATTAAAACAGCGGTTCCTGGGATAACGGTCAGATGGGTGGAAGGAGACATGAAATACTGAATTTATCAAGCAGGGCATACGTATTAGGGAGATTAAGTAGGTGATGCCACGACAAAACCTACTGAAATAAAAGGGATAAAAAGAAAATTCTATAATCTACTTACCACTCATCTGTTATTTTGTCATAATGTTGTGGTTTGTGGGCTGCTGTGATGCTTGAAGCTTTGCTACCATTATTTCAAATACCATTAGGATCACCCATGGTGAAGAAGTTTCAGTGGAGCTTCAAGACTAAGAAGGACTAAGAGGAAGAAATGGCAGACCACTTCTGAATGTTTAGTGACTGAAAATCGTACAAGTAGCGGTAGAACTCTGTCAGATATAACGCTTGGAAGATGTACCAATCAAGATGGAATGCACTCAAAATGTGAGTAGGGAAGAGCTGTCACTTCAAAGTAAGATTGACCTTAATGACGTGGATGAAGTTAAGCTTTCTGGACAGTCTTTGCTGACTTGGCTAAACTCAAAATGAGAAGAAGCAGTGGCAAATATCCATTATTATTTAAAAATGGGTTGTACAAAGTATAATTCCAGGGAAACTGGAAGTTGGCTGAAGCACTTAAATTTGTATTCTGTTCCTTGAAACCTATTTTTCATCATGATAAATGAGAAAATACTTAATTTTTCAAAGACTTCATGTTGCTTGGATCCACAATTAGCACTCATGTCAGCAAGAGTCAAGAAATCAAAGGATGTTATTGTATTAGACAAATTTACTGTGCAATACCGCTTTATAATGTTAAACAGCAAAGTTGTCAGCTTAAGGACTAAGTTGCATCTGACAAGAGTCTTGGCATTTTTAATTGATATATATGCATGTGAATTTTTGCACAATGAGTAAGGAAGATGGACAATCAATTGATGCATTTGAATCATTGTGTTGGCAAAGAATACCGAAAGTGTCATGAACTGCCACAAATACAATATATATATATTCTAACACAGATGCATATAGA
>NW_006408591.1:7687786-7688348 GCF_000296735.1 Chrysochloris asiatica | reverse complement strand
GTGGAAATCTGATTTTGCAAAGTTTATGGCATTGGAAACCCTATGGGGGAAGTTCTGTTCTTCCTTATACAAGCTGTATCAGTTGAAATTGACTCAATGGCCATAGTCTTGGTTTGGTTTACTGAGAGACGGGTGTTAGAGTTGTTTATATATTTGTGAATATGTCTATCTCTCTTTTAATCAGATTTTGGTACAAATATTTCAAAATTTGTCTGTTATACGTAAGCAAATTAAGATTTATTTCTTTTAATTTTTGCTTTTTGGTGAATTGACCTTTATGTGAGGTCCATTTTTATGCCAGGTATTTTATCCCTAGTATTGTTGCCCTGTGGTGACTTGTTGTTGCTGTGATGCTGGAAGTTACGCTACTGCTATTATGATTGCCAGAAGGGTCAGCTATCATGTACAGATTAAGCTTCCAGACTAAATTAGACTCTGAAGGAGCTGTGAACTGTTTCCAAATTATTAGCCACTAATAACTTTAAGAGTGAAACACTATCAGCCTCAGATGATTGAATATTAAAATATGATGAAGAGCACCAGGATACTGTCAGATACAGTG
>NW_006408591.1:7683278-7687421 GCF_000296735.1 Chrysochloris asiatica | reverse complement strand
GAGACCAGTTAACAACACTATTGTTCAAATTTGTCCACTAAACATTAAAGCCAGTGATGAAGAAATTCAAGAATTCTACCAAATTCTGTATTCTGAAATTGATCAAACATCCCCTTAAGATGTATTGATCATTACTGGTGATAGGAATGCAAAGGTTAGAAACAAAAAGAAAGGATCAGTAGTTGGAAAATCTGGTATATTGAAATGATGCTGGAGAACGCATCATAGAATTTTGCAAAACCAATATCATATTCATTGAAAATACTTTTTTTTTCAATAACAAAAAAAAAGGTTACTGTACACATGGACTTTACTTGATGGAATACATAGAAATTAAATTGACTAAATCTGTGGGAAAAAAAATAGAAGAAAAGCTTCATATAATCAGCCCAAACAAAACCAGGGACAGAATGTGGAACAGACCATCAATTGCTGATATGCAAGTTCAACGTGAAGCTGAAAAAAGTTAGAACAAATCCACAAAAGTCAAATTATAGCCTTGAACATATTTCACCTGAATACAAACATCATCTCAAGAAGAGATTACGCATTAGACAATAATGACCAATAACCAAAAGAGTTGTGGGATGACATTAATAATATGAAAAATAAAGCAAAATATCATTAAGAAGATAAGCAAGAAAGTAAAGACCAAAATTATGCCAGAAGACTCTGGTAATTGCTCTTCAGCATAGAGCTGCTAAAGCCAATTGAAAAAATGAGAAGATAAAAGAGCTGAGCAGAAATTTTCAAAGAGCAGCTCAAGAAGACAAAGTCAAATATTATAAGGAAATGTGCAAAACCCTGGAGTTAGAAACCCAAAAGGGGAGAACACACTCTGTATTTCTCTGGTTGAAAGAACTATGGACAAAATTCAAACCTCTAAGATCATCATATAAGATTTCTAACTCAGAAAGAAACGTTAGGTGCTGTTGAGTCACTTTCAACTCATAGTACCATTATGCACAACAGAATGAAACACTGCCCATTCTTGTGCCATATCCCACATTATTGTTCTGTTTGAACCCATTGTTGCTGTCCCCATATCAGCCATTTCTCTGGGCATCTTCCACATTTTTATTGACTCTCCACTTTATCTCTTGACAACATTTCTGAAGTACAAGAAAAATGTCTCACCATCATTGATTCTAAGGAGCATTCTTGCTGTATCTTAGGAAAGACAGATTTGTGTGTATGTTTTGGCAGTTGATGATTATTTTCAATAATCTTTTCCAATACCATAATTCAAATGCATTGATTCTTCTACAGTCCTGCTCATTCATTTCCCAACTTTTACATGCATATGAGGTGATTCAAAATACCATGGCTTAGATCAGGGGCACCTTAGTCCTCTCAGTTATATTTTGGCTCTTTAACATTTTAAAGAGGTCTTGTACAACAGATTTGACAAATGAAATATGTTTTTTTAATTTATTGAGAGCTGCTTCCATGAGTGTTGATTGTGGATCCAAGCAAAAGTAAGTCTTTGCCAGTTTTAATCTTTTCTCCATGTATCATTGTGTTATTTATTGGTCCAGTTGTGAGGGATTTTGTTTTCTTTACATTGAGGTGAAATTTGTTTCAAAGTCTGTAGTCTTTGATATTCATCAGGAAGTATCTCAAGTCTTCTTTGCTTCTAGCAAGCAAGGTTGTGTCATCTGCATACCTCAAGTAGTTAATGAATCTTCCACTAAACCTGATGCCATGTTCTTGTTCATATAACCCAGTTGCTCAGATTATTTGCTAATTATATAGGCTAAATAAGTATGGTGAAAGAATACAACCATGACAAACACCTTTACTAATTTAAACAATTCTGTATCCCCATGTTCTTTTCAAATGACTACTTTTGTATATGTGTACAGCTTCTGCTTGAGCACAATTAAGTGTTCTGAAATGCCCATTCTTTGAAATGTAATCCATAGTGTTGTTTTGTTTTTTTAGTCCTCATAGGTGAATGCTTTTGCATGATCAATAAAATACAAACAAACATTCTTCTTGTATTCTCTGCTTTCAGCCAAGGCCCATCTTGCATGAACAATGTTTTGCCTCATTCCATATCTTCTTCGGAATCTACTTTGAATTTCTACAACTCCCTGCCAATGTACTGCTGTTGTTGTTGTTGTTAGGTGTTATTGAGTCAATAACGACCCATAGTGACATTATGCACAACAGAACAAAACACTGCCCGGTACTGTTGTAACCATTTTTTAATTATCTTAAGCAAAATTTTGCTTGCATGTGATATAATGATATTGTTCCATAGTTTTCATATTCTGTTGGTTTACCTTTCTAGGAAATGGGCAGAAATATTGATGTCTTCTAATCAATTGGTAAAGAAAACAAAAATCCTTACCACTGGTCCAATAAAAAACAATCTTATCAATAGAGAAAAGATTGAAATTGTCAAAGACTTCATTTTTCTTAGATCAATCTTTAACACTCTTGGAAGCAGCAGCCAAGAAATCAAAGGACATACTGCATTAGGGAAATCTGCTGCCCAAGAACTTTTAAAAGTGCTGAAGAGCAAAGATGTCAGCTTGAAGACTAAGGTATCCCTGAACCAAGTGATAATATTTATTTTCTAATGTTATGCATTGGAGTCCGGGTATGGCACAGTGGGTTAATGTAGTGGTTTGCAAAGTCTCTTTGAACCATAACATCAATGTTTCAAGTTCACCAGTTTCTCCTCAGGAACCCTATGCAGGGTCAATACCAGTTGGAACCGACACAATAGCACTTAACAACCATAAGGACAATGTTAAGCATGGAGGCAAAACTATACCATTCTTTTACATCGTGACAGTAAATGAAGGTCGAATATAATATTCTGTGTAAGTTTGGTTTTGTTCTTATTAGATGCCATTGAAACCATATGTAAATTTTCTGGCCTTTGTACAAATTTGATTTAAAGACAGACTTAAGATCACCCATAATGTGGGAACTGCTAAGAAAGAAAATTGCTTAAAAAAACTGCAAATTCCCATTACACTAAATATGCTACATTTTAGTAGTATCATGATATTAACATTAGTTTTATAAAGATGACCTTTCATGGTGTTTAAAATTGAATTAATTTTCCCCATTTTACTGCAAGTTCAAAGATCACTCATGGGAGTAACAACCATAACTTCTAAGGTATGAGAAGTTCATGTACTTAAGATGAAAAATCATACTTTTGCAAAGCTAGTATTGAGACCCTGAAACATTAATTACAACAAAAAACAAAATAACGGGTTGTCTTTCTCAAAATATTACCAGTTTAGGATTTTATTTTTTTCTCTTGGCAGTTGTTTAGAAATTTGGTTAAATAGGGGGTATTCTATGAAGTGGTATCTAAATGACTTGACATATTATTTATTGTTCATTGATCAAATATATACATTGGTGTCATCACCTTATTTAGAGAATCCAGCCTTTAAAAAGCTGAGGTAAAATTTTAGTTCATGTCTTTGCTTCAGGACTTAATGTTTCATTTCCTACAGTGAGAATTACTGAGTTTCAGTCACATTAAAATCTAATAGTGCTTATTCAACATGCCTCATTTCTTCTCCATATCAGTTAAAGATAGGTTTGCCTTAGAGAGCAACATGTAAAGTCTTTGGAAGTGACAAATATGCTGTTAAGGGACATTAATCTGATGAAATTTGAAAGACATTTGCTTCTGGCTTTAAAGTCTTTGGTTTGGAACAAATGGCAGTGGAAATCACTAAATCTGAAGTGTTGCAAAATGATCATGTGTTTGCGTGAGTGACCAGGCATCTGCTGTGCATGAATCTACTCACATCTGTTATTTAGAAGAGGCGCATACTTTTAATTACTGTCAGAACCACACTTGCGTATTATTCAACATTTCAAAGCAGATTCATAATTGGTGAGAAAAAATTCCTTTGCAGCTTCTAGGCAATTCCAAAGCCTGTAAGAAAAATGTTTGTTTTCATTTCTCATTTTTCTTTACAACACAGGCAACTTTATCTTTGGCAATATAAATTGTAGGAATAAAAATACAATTTAAAAACTGTCCATTCTAAATTATTTATTTTATTATCTCACAAGAAAATTTGAACTAATATTGTTTTGAGACGCCTTGGAGTCAGATCTGACTAATAATGAACCTATTTAGAACAGAATGAAACACTGTCC
>NW_006408591.1:7681725-7683028 GCF_000296735.1 Chrysochloris asiatica | reverse complement strand
GGGTGATTTTAATACACCACTTTCAAAAAATGGATAGAACAACCAGAAAGAAACTTGACAAAGACCAAAGGAACTAAACAACACAATCAGCCAACTGGACTTCACAGGGCATTCAACCCAACAAAAGCACAATACACATTCTTTTCCAGTGCACATGGAGCATTCTCCAGAATAAACTATGTTTTAGGTCACAAAACAAACCTCCATAAATTTACAAATATCAAAATACTACAAAGCATCTTTTCAGACCACATTGCTACCAAATTAGAAATCAACAATAAGAAGACCAAGGAAATAAAATCAAATACATGGAAACTGAATAACACCCTGCTGAAAAGTGACTGGGTAGTAGAAGAAATAAAATAGTAGTAGAAATATATAAAATGTGAACTCACAAAATTCCTAGAAACAAACGAGAAAGAAAGCACAACATACCAAAAATTTGGGACACGGTGAAAGCGGTGCTGAGAGGACAATTTATTGAGATAAATGCACACATACATAAAGAAGAAAGAATCAAAATTGACACATCAACACAGCATCTACCAAAATAAGAAACAGACGAACAAAGGGAACCTACAGCCACCAATCGAAAACAAATAATAAAAGAAATAATAAAGCAGAAATAAATAAGATAGAAAACAGAAAAACTATAGAAAGAATCAACAGGACAAGAAACTATTTTTGAAAGGATTAAAAAAATTGACTGACCATTGGCAAACCTAACAAAAGAAAAGAGGGAGAAGACACAAATAGCACACATTAGAAACCACATAGGCAATGTCACAATGAAACCAAAAGAAATCAAAAGGATAATAACAGAATGCTATGAAGAGTTGTACTCCAACAAATTTGAAAACTTAAAAGAGAATAACGTATTTTTAGAAAAACATGTCCTATGTAAACTTAAACAGAGTAAAGTAGAAAACCTGAACAGACCCATAATGAAAGAAGAAATTGACCAGGTCATCAAAAAAAATTCCCACCCAAAAGAAGTACAGGCTCAGATGGCTTCACTGGTGAGTTCTACCAAACATTCAGGAAAGAGCTGTCACCAATTCTACTCTAATAATTCCAGAATATAGAGAGGATGGACAACTTCCTAATACATTATATGAAGCAAAAATAACCATCATGCAAAACCAGGGAAGGATGTCACTAAGAAAGGAAATTATCGATCAATAACCCTTATGATCATAGATGCAAAAATTCTCAACAAAATCTGAGCCAGCAAAATCCAGCAGCACTTCAAAAAGATAATATATCAATGTCAAGTGGGATTCATATCAGGGATGCAAGGATG
>NW_006408591.1:7674295-7675810 GCF_000296735.1 Chrysochloris asiatica | reverse complement strand
CAATCCTGATATAATCAAGATACAATCAAGATGTTCTCTTCTGATACTATCAATCCTGATACAATCAAGATATTCTCTCCCAAGATGGCGGCTCTGGGAACAGCTGAGTGCTTGATCCATAAAATCCGTAAAACAGTGGATTTCTGGATTCTCCTGCAAATTCTCCAGCTGAAAACTCTCCGATCCCCCAAACATACCTTTGTTTCAGAGTCCCAACACCATCTCGTGAGTTCTCTTGGCCCAGTATTCCATATTGTTGTTGTTGGAGCTCCTCAGTACACGTCTACCTGGTCCGTCATCTTGAAGGAGCAAGGAGTGGTAGTGTAGTGTTTAAAAATCTGACTGCAAACCCCATGGTCAGCAGCTCGAATCCACCAGGTCCTCCATGTGAGAGAGACGAGGCTTTATGCTCCTTGAAGTTAAAACAGCCTTGGAGTCTGGTGCATTAACCCACAGCACCACACCAGGACTCTGAATCTTGTCACTCCAAGATCTCGCTGCTGCTCAAAGATATTGCTGATCAAAAAAGTAGAGGACAATAAATACTGGTGAGGATGTATTGAAATTGGGATGCTCCTGCATAGCTGGTGGGATTGTAAAATGCTCCAACCTCTCTAGAAAGCAATATTGCGCTTCCTCAAAAGGTTGGAAATAGAAATACATTATGATTCATTAATTCCTCTACTTTGTATTTACCCACAAGACATATGAGCCATAACATGAGTAGATATGTGCACACCAATGTTCATAGCAGCACTATTTACAATAGCAAAAAGATGGAGACAGCTTAAGTGTCCATCAACTGCAGAATGGGTAAACTAACTTTGGTACATACATATAATGGAATATTATGCTACCTTGAAGAATAAAAAGGAAGCTGTAAGCTATCACAAAACATGGATGAACCTTGATGACATTATGTTGAGTGAAATTAGTCAGTCACAAAAGGAGAAATACTGCATAGCACCACTACTCTAAAAGACTAAGAAGAAGAACCCATACTAAAAGGGGGCGGGATTCTTTGCTGCTTATCAGGATGTGGGGGATGGAGTGAGAGGAGGGAGTGGAATGTGGAACACAGGGTAAGGAATAGACACAGGATAGTTTGGGTGCTGGGGAGGAAGGGAATACACAAGAAGGGAGAGGGGAATGGAGGAACAAGGCAGATGGGAAAATAATTCGGCAGGGTTGCATGGGCTAAGTGAGACAGAGGTAAATAATGATGTATGCATAACCTTGGAACAACCAGGGTCTTGGATACAGGGATTGAGTCATGGTTGGAATGGGCAAAATTATGTTAAGATGCTTGGCTATCTTTCGTATCTTGGTTATCCTTGCATGCCATTATAAAATAGACACTTGAGGGGAAGAGAAAAGAATAACCAGAAATATCACCACAGAAAACTTGTAAGTCTTTCTTTTGCCTATAACTGATTGGAATACCTAAAAAGGGACTACAACATGCCCAGTAAAGTCATCCTGTAGATCCTCTGCATTACATAAGACTATAGGTGG
>NW_006408591.1:7664679-7672996 GCF_000296735.1 Chrysochloris asiatica | reverse complement strand
ATGATGCATGGAGGGGATTGTAACCATGGTAATGTAAAAATATATGATAGGATGAATGTAAAGCTAATGTTCTCACATATAAATTATTGCATAATTTACAATAAAACAGTTAAAAACAAAACAAACAAAAAAAGATCATTCGTGAGGTACTGCCACATGGAAGAACAGTTAATACCACAACTATTAAAATTTATTCACCAAATTCTAAAAGCATTCATGATGAAATAGAAGAAATATATCAACTTCCTCAAGCTGAAATTGATCAAACATAAAATCAAGATGTATAGATAATTACTGGCAATTGGAATGCAAATTGGAAACAAAGAGAAAGGATCAGTAGTTGGAAAATATGAACTTGTTGATAGAAAAGATGCTGGAGATTGCCTGATAGAAATTTGCAAGACCAATGAATTTTTCATTGACAATACATTTCTAAACAGCATAAAAGGTGACAAAGAAATCAAACTGACTATATCTTTGTAAAGAGACAGTGAGAAAGTTCCATGTCATTAGCCAAAACAAGGCCAGTGGCAGACTATGGAACAGAACATTCATGGTTCATATGGAAATTCAGGCTGAAACTTAAGAAAAATTTAAATAGTGCACAAGAGCCAAAATATGATCTCGAATGCATCCCGCCTGAATTTAGAGATCATCTGAAGAACCGATTTGATGCATTAGATAATTAAGATGGAAGACCAGAGGATTTGTGGGATGACATCAAGAGCATCATAGAGGAAGAAAGTAAAAAGTCATTAAGAAAAAAAGAAAGAAGCAAAAGACCCAAATGGAAGTCCAAAGAGAATCTGAAATTTGCTCTCAAGCATAGAGATGCTAAAGTAAATGGAAGAAATTAAGAGGTACAAGAGCTGAACAGAAATTTTCAATCTACAACTTGAGAAGACAAAAATCAAATATTATAACAAAATGTGAAAAGACCTGGAGTCAGGAAACCAAAAGGAAGAATACACTCAGCATTTCTCAAGCTGAGGGAACTGAAGAAAAAATTCAAATCTTGACTTGTTGTATTGAAGGATTTTATTGGCAAAATATTGAATGGTGCAGAAAGCATCAAAAGAAGTTGGAAAGAATACACAGAGTCACTGTACCAAAAAGAAATGGTTGATGTACAACCATTACAAAAGGTGGCATATGATCCAGAGCCAATGATACTGAAGGAAATAGTTCAAGCTGCATTTAAGTCATTGGCAAAGAACAAGGCACAGGGAATTGATAAAATACAACTTGCAATCTTTCCACAAAATGATGCTGCACTGGAAGCACTCACTCGACTATGCCAAGACATTTGGAAGACAGTTATCTAGCCAAATGATTGGAAGAGATCTGTATTTCTGCCCATTCCAAAGAGAAGTGACCAACAAGATGTGGAAATCATTGGACAGTATCATTGATATCCTGTGTGAATACAGTTTTTCTATAGATAATGCAAAAACGGCTGCAACCATACATTGACAAAGAACTTCCAGAGGTTCAAGCCAGATTCAGAAGAGGAAGTGAAATGTGGTATTTCATTGCTGACATCTGGTGGATATTGGCTGAATGCAGAGAATACCAGAAAGATGCCTACCTGTGTTTTATGGACTACACAAGGCTTTTGATTGACTGGATCATGGCAAGGTATGAAAAACATTGTGAAGTATGATTATTTCAGGACACTTAATTGTGTTCATGAGGAACACATATCAAGCACATAAACCAGGTGATAGTATATATAGACCAAGAGACACTTGTTCAAACAGAACAAGGGAACACCAAATGATTTAAAATTAGGAAAGGTGTGCACAACAGCTGTATTATTTCACCAGACTTATTCAATCTGTATGAACAAATAATCTTAAAAACTGGATTATATGAAGAAAAATGTGGTATCAGGATTGGAGGAAGACTCATTAACAATCTGTGATGTGCAGAGGGTACAATCTTGCTGAAAATGAAGAGGACTTAAAATACTTACTGATGAAGATCAAAGATCACAACCATTGATATGGGTTGCATCTCAATGCAAAGAAAACAAAAATCCTCACTTCCTGACCAGTAAAAAATGTCACTATAAATGGAGAATAAATTGAAGTTACCAAAAATATCATTTTGCTCTGATCAACCATCAATATTCATGGATACAGTAGTCAAGAAATCAAACGACATATTGCATTGGGCAAATCTGCCACACAAGGCTTTTTTTTTAAAGTGTTGAAAGTACAGATATAAGTTTGAGGTCTAGGGTGCACCTGACTCAAGCTATGGTATTTCCAAAAGCATAGTATGTATGTGGAAGTTGGATAGTGAATAAAGAAGACTGTAGAAGAATTGATGCATTTGAGTTATGATGTTGGAGGAGAAATTGAAAGTACCATGGACAACCAAAAGAACAAATAGATCTGTGTTGGAAGACATACAGCTAGAATGCTCCTTGGACGCCAGAATGTCCAGACTTTCATCTGTCATACTTCATCCATATTGCCCGGATGTGTGTGTTGGGGGGAAGGGGGGTTCACTGGAGAAGCATATCATGTTTGGTAAAGTGAAGGGTAGGAGAAAGCGATGAAGACCCTTAGCAAGATGTATTGGCAGGGTAGCAACTTTAATGGGCTAAAACATAGCTATTGTTTTGTGGTTGTGAGGTTGGCCCAGGACCGGGCAGTGATTTGGTCTGTTGTGTATACGGTCACTATAAGTCACATCCGACTTGATGGCACTTAACAGCAGCAACAAAATAATATTAATGATATTGTTTGAGGATTTCCATAATCTGTTGGGTCACTTTTCTTTGGAATGGGCATAAACATAGATCTCTTTCAATCAGTTGGCCAGGGTGCTGTCTTCTAAATTTCTTGTAGTAGATTAGTGAGTAGCTCCAGTACTTCATGAGATTGCTAAAACAATTTTCATTTGTATTTAATCAATTCCTGGGGTCTTGTTCTTTGCCTTTAGTGTATCTTGGACTTCTTCTAGTATCAGTGGCTCTTGATCATGCACTGCCTTTTGAAATGATTGAACACCAACAATTCCTTTTTTTTTTTTTTTTTGGCTGGATAGTGTACTTTATTGATGGTACATGACAAAACTGGGCTTTCTAAGCCCCTTTCCTTCTCCAGGGGTTCTGGATGGAAATTGAGGATGGGAGCTTCTCAGTGTGTAGGGGGGAAGGGGATTAGAGTTGGGGTAAGGACTTCCAGCAGCTGAGGACCTCTCTCTTCCTCTAGTGCTGTTGCTGGGGCTGGTGGTCCAGGGGGCTCTTATTCTTTGGAGGCCATGTGGACCATAAGATCCACCACCCTGTTGCTATAGCCGAATTAATTGTAATACCAGGAAATGAGCTTCACAAAATGGTCATTGAGGGCAATGCCAGTCCCAGCATCAAAAGTGTCACTGTTAAAGTCACAAGAGTGGGTGTCGCTATGAAAGTCACAGGAGAAGACCTGGTCTTCAGTGTAACCCAGGATGCCTTTTAGGGGTCCATCTGATGCTTGCCTCATCACCTTCTTGATGTCATCGTATTTGGCAGCTTTTTCCAGGCTGTAGGTCAGGTCCATGACAGGCACATTAGGAGAGGGGACACGGAAGGCCATGCCAGTGAGTTTCCCATTCAGTTCAGGGATGGCCTTGCCCACAGCCTTGGCAGCACCAGTAGATGTGGGGATGATGTTCTGGGCAGCCCCACAGCCATCACACCACAGTTTCCTAGAGGGGCTATCCACAGTCTTCTGGGTGGCAGTGATGGCATGGACTGTGGTCATGAGTCCCTCCACTATGCCAAAATTGTCATGGGTGACCTTGGCCGGGGGCTCAAACAGTTGGTGGTGCAGGAGGCATTGCTGACACTCTTGAGGGAATTGTCATACTTCTCATGGTTCATGCCCATCACAAACATGGGGGCATCAGCAGAAGGAGCAGAGATGATTACCCTTTTGGCACCACCCTTCAAGTGAACCCCAGCCTTTTCCAAGGTTGTGAAGACACAGGTGGACTCTACAACATATTCAGCACCAGCATCACCCCACTTGATGTTGGCAGGATCTCGCTCCTGGAAGATAGAGATGGGCTTCCCATTGATGTTAAGTTTCCCTTTCTCAGCCTTGACAGTGCCATTGAACTTGCCATGGGTGGAATCATACTGGAACATTATACCATGTAGTTGAGGTCAATGAAGGGGTTGTTGATGGCAACAACCTTTACTTTGCCAGAGTTAACAGCAGCCCTGGTGACCAGGTGTCCAATACAGCCAAATCTGTTGACTCTGACCTTCACCATCTTGTCTCAGAGAAGCTGCGGCTGACTGTCGAACAGGTGAGGAGCAGAGAGCCAACAATTACTTTTTGGTATACTGACTCTCTGCATTCCTTCTATCATCTTTTGATGCTTTCTATACCTTTCTATATTTTGTCCATAGCCATATTGTCAGGCAGGATCAGTTCTTAGAGAAGGATATCATGTTTGCTAAAGTAAAGGGTCAGAGAAAAACTCCCCAATGAGATGTACTGGCACAGTGGCAGTATCAACATTCTCAGGTGTAGAAATTATTTTGAAGTTGGTACTGGAATGGGCAGTGTTTTGGTCTGTTGTACATAGAGTCACTATGAGTCAGTAGTGACTTGAAGGTACCTAAATCTAACAACAATTCCTTTTATATCAATGTTTATATGTTCTGTTTCATCTTTGACAATTTCCAACTTCATATATTCTATGATCTAATTATTGATGCAGTTTTACAGTCATTTTTCCTCATTTTGAGCTGTGCCCCATCAGCAAATGATAGTCTGAAAGTTTTGTTCCATTTGTGTCATCAGAGTGAACTCTACTTTGAGTAGGCAATTCTTTCTCAGTTGCATTTTGAGTACCTTCCAGCCCAAGGATCTCATCCCCTCACACTTAATTTGACAATATTCTGGGAGTATTCACAACATTTTCATTTCTGGCACTACATCTGACGATGTTCCACTGCCATTCCTAAGTTTTTCAGTGGCTAAACATTCAGAAATAGTCTGCCTCTCCTTTTTCCTAGTACCTCTTCATCTGGATGCTCTGCTGAAATCTGTCCATCATTGGTGACCCTGGTAGTTTTCAACATAATGTTGTCCTGGATCCATCATCACAACAACATGCAAGCCACCAGAATATGACAAGATAAGTGGTGGTTGAACAAGTAATAAACATAGCATGAGGTATCTTTTGCTAGAAGCTTTGTATTAATGTGTGGTGGTGATGATGGTTGTGTGCTGTAAAATAATTTCTGCCTCATAGTGATCCTGTATAGGGTTTCTGAGACTGTATATCTTTGCATGAGCAGAAACATCACCTTTATCCTCAGTTGCGCTTGTGGTTTCAATCCTCTGAAGTTGTGGTTAGCAGCCCAACTCATAATCCACTATGCTACAGGGCTCTTTGTAGTAATAAGCAGTTTAAGTATTTTATTACTAAAATATAAGTAGTTGAGAAGGATCATGCCCTGTTTAATTCATCCATATATACCATTCAGATTTGAAAATTTCTGAGATTATCTGAATGCATTTTGACTCTCCTAGTGTAAAAGACATGGAGACTTGATGACATAGTGGTCAAGAGTTCAACTACTAACTGAAATTTTGCGGTTTTAATCCATCATCTGCTCTTCAGTAGCAAGATGTGACTGTCAGCTTCTAAAGATTTGCAACCTTGAATGCCTATGGTTACTTTCTCCTCTATCTGATAAGGTCACTGAATTGGATCAGTGGCAGTGTTTTTTTGTGTGTGTGTCTGTTTTCTTTTTGTTTTTGTTTTTTGTAAGTGCAAGACAAGATGATTTAGTCATAAAATATCTGTGAAATAGTACAATAAAAGATAATGTTATTATCTACATAATTTGGGGGTTGATTCTTTTTTTTAACATAGGACAAAGCGTTATCCATTTTAAAAGATCATAAGATTACATTAACCAAATAAATCTTATTAATCAAGAATCACCATTAAGAGAAAAAGGCAAGTAATTGAGTGAAAGAATACATTTATAACTAATCTCAAACAAAGGACTTGCATCCAGAACATTTTTTTAAAACTTAAAATCAATAATAAAAATGCAAAGAGCCTCATAATTAATTGGACAGTGTCTTGAATGTTACTTTCTGAAAGAGGATATGCAATTATCTATAAATATATAAAAACCTCTTAACTCGACTAATTACCAGTGAAGTGTAAATTGAATTACCAAGAGATGCCATACTCCAATAAAAGAGCAAATATTAAAAAGACATATCAAATACCAAGTTATCTGATTAATTGAAGAAACTCAAATTCCCATATTCTTCTGTGTGGACTGTAAAGCTAAGCAATTATCATAAAATTTTTCTGCAGTCTTTATGAAGTTCAAACATGCACATATTTCTGACCCATCAATTCATCTCCATAAATAACATCTGATGTGTTCAACAAATTTTTTTTAAATGGCAATAGAATCAATATTTTAGAGCCAAAATAGAAGTTATTTGAGTCCTTGTGTGATGCTACTCCTTGGAATAATACAGGTTTAATATGAATCATAAGCAACTCAATGGCACTAAACAACAAAATAACTAGAAAGGACACAGATGGATTTCTAAGTATATTGAATAAATATTTATATATACATACAAGGGAATATTATACAGCAAATAGAATGTATGAAATAGAGCTGGTTATATTAAATCATGTATATATATTTTTTAAAAATCAAAGATTTGGCACATGATTTTTTTTCTTTTTTTCTTTTAAGCTTTTTTTCTGAAGTAAAGAGTTCTGTTTTAATGAGAGTTTGTGCTATCATAAATTGAATTTTTAAGTTTTTTTATGAATTATGTGTTGGTTTACATTAAGTTTTTATCGTGAATAATGTGGGTTTACATGGGAGAACATCAGTTTTATATTTGTCCCATCTTATTTCATTTTATTGCAATGATTACAATCTCCTCCATGCATCATCAAACAACCAAAGGGTACACCCCACAGGCCTGCCCCCCACCCTCCGGCCGTCAGCACATAGTCCCTCTCCCTCCCTGAGTCCAGTGTCCCCAACCACTCCATCTCTCCATGTCATTGTCTCTACCTCTGCTTCTCTGGATAGGGTCCTGTGCTCTGCTCTTCTCACTTGATGGTCCCAGGGCCCTCTGTATCTGGACTCCAAAATCAATCACTCCCCTCTTTTTGTAACAAAACATCTATCTTTACATTTCTGACCCTTACAGTCAGTCCTGATAGCAATTATTCACTATTGTACCACAAGAGTCTTATCCCCATCTCCTTTCATTAACCCCATCCCAACAGATTGGAAACCATTCAGTGGAGATTCTACCTTCCTCTGCCCTGTCTGGAACTAGGTTCCCTCTAGAAAGCTTGTAAGCCAATCACTTCTTGCCTTTGTAGACCCCCCCATTTTGGGTAGCCAATGTCTAAGTTGCCCATCCCTGTCAACCCTGTGTACCGATGGGGTGGGAGTGATCCTTGCTGTAAAGATTTGTTCCCTTTTTTGAGCTACTGCATCCATTGTTGTTGTTGTTGTTAATTGCGGTCGAGTCTATTCTGACCCATAGCGACCCTGTATAGGGTTTCCAAGTAGTAGCTGGTGAGCTTGAACTGCCAACCTTGCAGTTCAAACAGTTTTACAGTTTGGCACATTAACCCACAGCGCCACACCAGGGCTCCACTACATCCATAAGTATAGGTAAAGTTCACAAATTGTAGTGGGTTACTCTTTTTTCCCCTCTTCTTTCTTTCTCTATTCAAGTTCTGATCATCCACCCACTGAAGCCAGGTCAAGTGGGTTTTATCTGCAAGTATGGATGTTCTTGTACATCTCCCCTCACTTCATATCAGCTGGATGCTTCACTCTCCACTCTAGTCCTCTGAGGCCATGTCACTGCCTCTGGGCCCAGGAGTCCCCAGATATTGCCATACTTCTGGCCAAACAGATCTCCACCCAGGTTCACAGGAGTCTATTGAATGCGGTCAGACTTAGCTCCCAACTTCATTGTTGTTTTTCCCCTTCTTCCCCCTTTCGGTAACCAATGTAGTCACCAGCCAGACCACATGCCTGCTCGTGTATTCCCCCTGAGTCTTAGTCTTTGAAGGGGGTTTTGGCACATGATTTTTTAAATATGGGTTTAGAAACTGAAACATAAAGAAAAAAAAAAAATAGTTGTTGTTGTTGTTGTTGTCAGGTGCCATCGAGTCGGAACCGACTCATAGCGACCCCATGCACAGTAGAATGAAACAATGCTCGATCCTGAGCCAACCTCACCACCGCTGCCACCCAGAGTCCATCAATGATGCCACCTGGCCGATCCATCTC
>NW_006408591.1:7661014-7662702 GCF_000296735.1 Chrysochloris asiatica | reverse complement strand
CAGTAATATGGGTTTAGAAACTGAAACATAAAGAAAAAGAAAATTAGTAAACACCTCTAAATAAGAAATTTTTTGAATCAGTAAGAAAATACTTTACCAGGAAAAGATCTCATGGTCCAATGTCTTGATTATTTTCCAAAAGAAGCAAGTGGAGATCTTAAACAAAATCTTCCAGGAATGACAGATCAATTTTTAACTATGCCTGATAAGGCCAACATTACAATGTTTTCAAAACCTTTTATGAAATTATACATATATCATTACAAAGAACATCTCAAAATCTGACTTGAAGTCCAATGTTTTATGTGACAAGATATTTATATGCTTGAAAGGAAGACCATTATTATTCAAATTTACACACCAAAAACTACAGCTCATGGTAATGAAATTGTGGTGCTGTGGATCAGCACTATACTGTAAATCACAAGGTTGCCAGTTCAAACCTACCAGCTGCTCCACAGAAATCCTATATAGTATAGCTATGAGTAGAAATTTAAGTTGTTAGGTCAAAGGCACTTAACAACAACAACAACTTCTTCTGTCTGAAATACAACAAATCAAAATGCATTGATAATTCCTGTTGATTAGAATGGTAAAATTGGAAACAAAGAGGAAAGATCACTAGGTGTAAAATATGACCTTGGTAATAGAAATAATGCTAGCAATAACAGAAACAGGCAAGATCAACAAATTATTCATAGAATATACCTGTGATGGAAGACACAGGAATCAAATTGACATCAATTTGATGCCAATGGAGAAACTCAATATCATTAGCTAACACAAGGTCAGGGAAAGACTGTGGAACAGACCATCAATTGCTCATATACAAGTTCAGGCTGAATCTGAAGAAGGACTTGTCCCTCCTGACAGCAAGTCTAAAGTATGAAAGTTGAAATCTCACAATTCTTGCTTCAAAGGAGCACTCTGGCTATACTTATTCTAATGCAGATATGTTAATTCTTCTAGCAGTCCATGGTACTTTCAAAATAGAGGGTAAGCATAAAAGAGGAAGACCTCTAAAGGAGATGGATTAACACAACAAAAACAACAGGAATATTACCAAACATAGCAACCATTGTGAGGATGGATCAGGACCTGGTAGTGTTTCATTCTGTTGTGCATAGGGTCACTAGCAGTTTGAATAGAGCCAAAGGCACTAAACAATATGACAGTGATATTGTTAAATTTTTATATAATTACTGATCATTTGGATCCAGGCATTCCTTAAAAATACGGTGAGTTTAGTTTCAGACAATTAAAGTAGAGCAAATATCACAATAAATTGAATCATACAAATATTTTGCATTCCAAGTGCATATATATATATATATAAAAGAACTGATCAACTTGCTAAACAAAGGATTGCCACATATCTTCAATTTGTAAAAATGCATTATCTGCAAAGTGCTGTAAAACAAAGCATAATAAAATGAGGTATGTCTATATTCTCTTTTATGAAATCTTTGTCAAGTATGTCATTTTCCTACAAGCTTCTTTGCCTTTGTGTCATTAATGCATGGATTAATATTTGTTTTTGTTGTTATGTGCTGTGGAGTCGGTTCCGACTCATAGCGACCCTGTACAGGATTTTTGAGGCTTTAAATCTTTACGGGAGCAGAATGCCTCTTCTTTCTCCCACGGAACAGCTGGTAGTTTCGAAATGCTGACCTTGCGGTTCGCAGCCC
>NW_006408591.1:7639502-7660914 GCF_000296735.1 Chrysochloris asiatica | reverse complement strand
GACATGTGTCTGTCCTTGTATTAAAGTATTATAAACATTTTCTCCAGCTATATATCATGAATTTTTCAGTAATGATGTCATTTATAAACAGGATTTTTTTTTTTTTAAACATATAACATGGTTGCTTTTTTACCCTATGGTTAGTGTTTTGGTGTCCTGTTTAAGAAATACTTATATATTCCTATGCCATGAAAAGTTCTACTAGGTTCCCTTCTGAGAATATTTTACATTTTTTATACACAATCTTGAATTGACCTTTATCCACCAGAATTCCTAAATGAATGGCAACAGTAAGCAATGATAAAGTAGAGCAATAGGAATCCTCACACAAGTGTAGAAACAAAGCTCACTTCCATCGGGTTGATTCTGACACATGATAACTTTATGGGAGAGAGTAGAACTGCCCTAGGATTTCCAAGATTGGCACATTTGATCTGTGAGTTTAAAACAAACTTTCTGAGGTAATGACAAATTCATTTTACTTTTGTCCCCCCAAATATTTGAGCATCAGGATTGTCAAAGAACACTTAATATTTAGTATAACAGTAAGAAATGTAAAAATTGGGGGCGGGTCACAGTTTTCAAAAGGAAGTCATTGGAGATCAGTTTACTGCAAACCAAACATACTAAACAGTGAGTCACACTCCTGATATGCATAAGTATTAGTAACCAACAAGTACTCCAGAAATGGCAGACACTACACAATGGGTATTAATAAATTAAAGGTACTTCCAAAATAAAGGAGAAAGCAAACAGCAATTAAAGGATGAAATAACCATCACCACCAAAATAACTCAGAGAGCATGAAGTGAACAAAACCAGAGACGTCTCCCCCAATGCGTTCATCAGGGTATTCTGTGGGTTTTATTTTCTTAAAACAAAAAAGGGAAACATCTTTCTTAAAACAAAAAGAAAAACATCTTTCTCCTGCGTACACCATTAGATTTATTACAATAATTCCTCTAACCCATTCTAAATATTAATATTTTACCCTTTCAAGAGAAGGGCCTGGAAAAGAAAATAATAGCAAACATTTCTTGAGATTTAAAACCAGGTCCATTTAGGCCACACAAATTAGGATAAAAGCCATCTACCACCAAATCTTTCCTCACATTCAAAATAACATGACCACAATGAGCAGTTTCAGGGAATAATCACCTTTGCAAAGCCCTCCTGAAGATGACGATAACAGCTGTTATCTTATTAATTTATTTTACAACTAGAACATAAAATGGCTTATTTTAAAAATAAAAAAAGAAAGGTAGAATCTGTGCAATGTTAACAGTTACAACAGAATTTTTACGAGAGTTACAATATTTTGTTACAATAATACTTTGCAGGAATGTTGATGTTTTTGGCCATAGAATTGTAGATGGGGTTTGAGAAAGAAATATGAAAAAAGTGTGTTCACCAGGTACATTTCAAGTCATTTTTAAGCAGCATAATGCTCACTAACAAGATGCGCTCAAAAGCAAAGATTGATCACATTTTTGTTAAAAAAACTTAGTCTTAAAGGAGTCCTTTGTAAGAAAAATCACTTGTAAAATATAACCTTGTGTAGACTTCAAAAACAGGTCATACAAAAAGTTTCCAAAAAATAAATTAGATAATTAAAATGTGTTTTTTTCAGCAGAACACGACACTAGGCTGTCCTCACTGACTGAGTCATTATTGTTGTTATGTGCCGTGGAGTCGGTTCTGACTCATAGCGACCCTGTACAGGGTTTCCGAGGTTGTAAATCTTTACGGGAACAGAAAGCCTTATCTTTCTCCCATGGAACAGCTGGTAGTGTCGAACTGCTGACCATGAGATTAGCAGCCCTATTCTTAACCACTATGCTACCAGAGTTCCTGAGGCCATTATTACTGCTTTTATTGTAACTTGGATCATTTTTCTCTAGCCACAGTTCAGTCAACAGTTGTGGCTTTGGTCCCCAAGCGCATTTTGTATTGGCTAGGATCACAAAAGACAGGATGGTGGACATGAACTACTTTTACTTCTGAAAGTCTTCAAACCTGCCTGCACCACTTTGTTAAAGAGATCCACATCCTCGAGTCCCCAGGCCTGGATGGAAACATCAAAGCCACCTACTCGGACAACATCGCCCTTATAAATACAAGTTATATCAAACCCATAGTTTCTCCAGAAGCCAGGTTTTTTTTTTGTTTGTTTGTTTGTTTGTTTTTCTGGTGTTTGTTTTTTAGTAAAGGCAAAATTGTTGTCACTGGAAACTTTCCCACTATAAACAATCTTTGGATGGTACTGACTAAAGATGATTGGAAAGTATATCTATTAGTCCTGAACTGTATTTGCTCAACATCTTTACAGGATCTCTGTAGTAAATACGAGGTCAACATCACAAAAGAAGAGTAAACCTTCATTATTAAACAGGGAAGATCCTACTTCCATGGCTAGGGCTCTTGAAAATTCTCCAGACACAGGCAGAACCTGCATGCCAGCCTTAGGGTACTTAATGCGATAATCTCTCACCGATTCAACTTGTTTGTCCTTGTCAGGGTTGGAGTCTGAATTGAAAAGCAGAACGACAAGCTTGACATTCAGATTTGGAACGAGACAGGTCTTTTCAAAGTTTCCCATGAAACTTGCAAACATATCAAAGCATCCGGACAAAGGAATCCATATGTTTATCTTCTTATCTTTGGGCTCTTAGTGCTCATTTTTTGACCCAAGGAGGCAAAATGGAACAAGCTTCTTGAGGGAATTCTAGAGAAAGGACAAGGACCCAGATTCTTGGTTAATTTTGTTGGCCAATTCCTTTGCGTCCAGTTCCTGGTTCTATACAAACTGGATCTTGCTAAAAGTTTGCTGCAGGTAGGTGTGCCTTCTCACTGGGACCATCATCTTCTTCCCTTTGTGTTTCTTATACAGAACCAGCAGTCTAAGATATACTTGGCTCCGAACATAGGGTTGACTCGACAATAGCCATACTGTATTTCCTTGAAGTCCATAATGTGCCCCCTGAAGACTGCACATTTTTGTGGAAGCTGACTGCCACATCCCACTGCCACAGAAGGGCAGGTAGATTCAAAACTCTTCCCTTTTGTTTAGCAGTGAAACACTTTAAAATGATCCCACCAAATCTGCTCACTCACTGGTGATGGTGGTGCTGTTGAGTGTTGTTTAATTGATTCCAATTCAAGACAACCCTGTATGTGGTGTCCAAGGAGTGGCTCAATGACTTTTGAACTGCCAACCTTGTGGTTAGTAGCCCAGTGCTTATCTACAGTGCCATACCAGGAATTGAACTATTTTTGTAATATCTTCTCTTTTTTATTATGGAGACAATATATATATATATGACACACGATTTTCCAACAATTTCTACATGTATGATTCAGTGACATTGAATACCTATTTTCAGTTATTCAACAATTCTCATTATTTTTTACCAAATTAGTCAACCACTGTTAACAAATTTAGTAGGTGCATAGGCAGAAACACTTTCTCTGAGTTTAAACCATGCAGTATTGTCTTGCTTTGATCAAATCATTGTTTCTCAGTCTATGTTCTAACACACAACAATGATGTGTTCTGGTATCCTCTTTCTGCCTAATTTTATCCATAATGTGTTGTGATTTGCACAGTCAAATGACTGCATAGTCAATAAAACACAGGTAAATATCTTTCTGGTAAACTCTGTTTTCATTCAAAATCCATCTGACATAGTAGTGATATTCCCATTCCATGTCCTCTACTGTAACCAGCTTGTCTTTCAGGAAATTCCCTGTTGTATTGTTGCAAACATTTCTGAATTATCTTTAGAAAAATCTTACTTAAATCTTATAATAAGGATGTTGGACAATAATTTCCATTTTCTGTTGAATGGCATTGCTATGGAATGGACACAGATATCGATCTCTTCTACTTAGTTTGCAAAGAATCTATCTCCCAACTTTCTTGGCATCAATTAGCATTTCCAGATTTTATTCTAGGTGCCATATCATTCTACTCTGACTCATAGTGACCCTCTACACAACAGAACAAATGCTTCCTGGTCCTGTGCCATCCTCACAACTGTTATGTTTGAGTCCAATGTTGCTGCTGCCTTGGCAGTCCATCTCATTGTGGGCCTTACTCTTTTACGTTGACATTCCATTTTACCAAATTTGATGTCTTCCTCCAGGAATTGGCCCCTCCTGATAATGTGTTCAAAATATAAGACATGAAGTCTCTCTACCCTTGCTTCTGTGAGAATTCTGGCTGTATTTCTTTCAATACAAATTTCTTTGCACTTCTGGCAGACAGTGACACAGTATTCTATATAACACTATAATTCAAAAGCATTGATTCTTCTCCAGTATTCCTTATTCATTTTCCAACTTTCACACATATATGAAGCAATTGAAAATACCATGGCTTGGGTTACTCTCCTTAGTTCTCAACCTTTTCACTTTAACATTTTAAAGAGGTCTTTTGCAGCAGATTTGCATAATGCAATACATCCTTTGATTTCTTGACTACTCCTTCCATGAGCATTAATTGAGAATCCAAGCACACACAGTCTTTGATAACGTCCATCTTTTCTCTGTTTATCATACTATTTATTGGTCCACTTTGAGATGCAATTCATATAAAGGCTGTAGTTTCTGAACTTCTTCAGTAAGTGTTTCAAGTCTTCTTCTCTTCCAGCAAGCAAGGTTGTGTTATCTGTATATCTCAGAATGTTAATGAGTCTTCCTCCAGACCTGATGCCATGCTCTTTTTCATAACAACTAGCTCTTTGATTATTGATCAACATACAGATCAAGTAAATATGGTGAATGGAGACAACCCTAGTGCATACCTTTCTTGAGTTTGAGCAATTCTGGGTACTCTCTTGTTCTGCTTGAAGGACTGGCTCTTAGTCTATGTACAGGTTTTTCATCAACACGAATTGTTGTTGTTGTTGTTGTTGTTACGTACTGTGGAGTTGGTTCTGACTCATTCAGAGGCTGAAAATCTTTATGGGAGCAGAAAACCTCATCTTTCTCCCACAGAACGGCTGGTAGTTTCAAACTGCTGACCTTGAGGTTAGCAGCCCGATTTGTAGCCACTACACTACCAGAGCTCCTTATCAACACAAGTAGGTCTATAATACTCATTCTTCAATATATTATCTAGGTTATTTTAATCCACATAGTCTAATGTCTTTGCATAGTCAATAAAGCACAAGTATACATATTTCTGGTATGTTCTGATTTTTGTTGAGATTCATACGACCTCAGCAAAGATATCACATCCTCTTTTGAATCTGGCTTAGATTCTAGCAGCATCCTGTTAATGTATTGTTGTAATTATTATTGAATTATTTTTAACAATATTTGCTTGCATAAAATAGTAATGATATTGTTCAATGATTCCTGAATTCTGTTGCATCACTTTTCTTTGCAATGTGTACAAATATTTATTTTTTCTAATCATTTGGCCAAATTTGTTAGCATAGAGTTGTGAGGGTCTCCAGTGCTACATCAGTTTGTTGAATCATTTCAATATATAGTCCATTGTCTTTTGCCAATATCAGCAGCACAGCTTGTGCCTCTTCCTGAATACCATCAATTGTTGATCATATGTTAGCTATTGAAATAATTAAACATCAGCCAATTGATTTTGACATGGAATCTCTGTGTATTCCTGCCACATTCTTTGGATTCTTCCTGCTTCATTTAATATTTCCCCATTTGTTGTTTTTAAGTGTCATTGAGTTAGTTCCAACTCATAGCAACCCTATATAGAGTTTCTGAGGAACAGCTGGTGAGTTTGAACTGCCAACCTTGTGGTTCAAACTGACTTTGCTTTCCAGTGCATTAATGCACAGTGCCGGCCATACCAGAAGTCCATATTTCCCCACAGAATCCTTTAATATTGCAAACTAATACTTGAATTTTTTCTTCCTTTCTTTCACCTTAATAAGTGCTGGGTGTATTTTTCCCTTTTTTGCTTTCTAACTCCAGGTTTTTGCAATGTTTCATTTTAATACTTGACTTTCTCATTTTGACCTTGCCTTTGAAGTTTTCTGTTTAGCTCTTTTACTTCATCATTTCTTCCAGTTGTTTTAGCTTCTTTGTACTTTCAAGAGCAAATTTCAGAATATTTTTTACATCCATTTTGGTCTTTTATTTCTTTCATGTCTTTTTAATGAGCTTTTGGTTTCTACATGGATGATAATCTTAGCTTCTTCCCAAAACTCTTTTAGTCATTAGTGTCTAATGCATCAAATCTATTTTTGAATTGGTCTTTAAATTCAGGGATATATTCAATTTTATTGTTTGAGTTTCTTGCACTTGCTTTTATTTTTTTTTTTAGCTTCAGTTTGAAACAGTAAATGAGCCATTGATGTTCTGTTCCACAGTTGGACCCTGGCATTTTGACTGATGTTATTGAGCTTCTTAATCATCTCTTACAACATATGTAGTCAGTTTGATTATTGTATTTTCCATCTGGTGAGGTCAACTTGTATAGTTGCCACTTATGTCATTGAAAAAAGATATTTGCAATAAATAAGTCACTGATCTTACAAAATTCTATCATAGGATCTCCAGCATCATTTCTACAATGAAGGTCATATTTTCCAACTACTTATCTTTCCTCTTTGTTTCTAACTTTTGCATACTGATCACCATTAATTATTAACACATGTAGATTGAATATTTGATCAGTATCAGACTAAAAAAGTTGGTGGTGGTTAGTAGAAATCTTTGGTTCTATCATCACTGGCATTAGTATTGATGTGTAAATTTGAATAATAATGATATTAACTGTTCTTTCTTGTGTTGTTGTTGGTGGTTATGTGCCGTGGAGTCATTTCTGACACATAGTGACCTTTTAAAAGGTTTCAAAGACTCTAAATGTTTACATGAGCAGAAAGCCTCATCTTTCTCCCACAGAACCACTGTAGTTTCAAGCTACTGACCTAGAGATTAGTAACCTAACTCGTAATTACTATGCTACCATAGGCAGCATTGTATTTTAAGATAGATCTTGAAATGCTTTTTGACTATGAATGTGATGCCATCCGTCTTCATTTTGTCATTCTTGCCATAGCAAATTGTATGTTTCAAAAGAGCCAATACTTGTCCACTCATGCCTAGGATATCCACTTCATTTTTAACATCTTCCAGTTTTTCTATAAAACTCCATCTACATCATTATGGTAAACTCTACTTTAAGGAGGCACCACTTTCTCAGTTATGTATGAAGTGACTTCAAACCTGAGGGGCTTATCTTCCAGCACTATATCTGATAGTGTTACATTGCTAGCCATAAGATTTTCAGTAACTAACCACTCAGAAGTGGTCAGACTATCCTTCTTTATAATCTTAGTCTGAAAGCTCCACTGAATTCTGTCCACCATAGGTAGACCTGCTGGTAATTTAAATAACGGTGGCATGGTTTCCTACATCATAGCATCACATAAGCCATCAGAGTACACCAAAGTTACAGAGTAGTGTTGGTAACTGAAGTTGATACTTTTTCAGTTTCTGGAGCTTTGCTTTCCACTATTGCCTACAGTGTAGTTTGTACTTCTTCAATACCCTTTGTTCTTTATCATAAGTTATATCTTGAAATGCTACCTCTTTTTTTTTTAATACAGTGACTTTGTATATTCTTTCTATCTTCTTTTGATGTTTCCAATATTGTTCAATATTTTCACCCATAGAATGCTTCAATATTGCAACACAGCTTTAATTTTCTTTAGCTCTTTCAACTTGAGAAATGCTTAGCATGCATGCTCTTTCCATTTTGTTTTCAAACTCCAGGTTTGAGCATATTTCATTAGAGCCACCTTTTGAAATCTTCTGTTCAGCTTCTTGCTTTATCATTTCTTCCATTCATTTTAGCTTCTCTAAGTACTAGAGCTCAAAAACCCTATGCAGTCTTACAATGGTTCAGAACTGACTCGACAGTATTTACCAAGTACTAGACACAGTTTCAGAGTCTTTTCTGATTTCCATTTTGGTGCTTTCTTTCTTTCCTGTATTTTCAACAACCTTTTACTTTCTTCATTTATTTATGTCCTTTACTATCCCACAATTCATTTAGTCTTCAGTCATTTCTATTTAATGTATCAAATGTTTTCTTGGAATGGTATATAAATTTACATGGAATATGCTAGCATTCATTTTTTGGCTATAATGGATTGCTTTTAATTTTCACTAGTTTCCTGAGATGGTGTATAAATGTAGGAGGGATGTACTAACACGTACACTTTGACTTTCATGAGCTAGTTTTCATATTCTTCAGTTTCAACTAGAACTTGAATATAAACTATTGATAACCCATTCTATAGTCATCCCTTGGCTTAGTTCTGACTTATGATACTGAGTTTCTTTATTATATCTTTCCACTCATGTAGTCCATTTGTTTTTTGTATATCCCATCCAATGAAGCCTATGCTTGACTAAGGGCTAGTGGATCTACTTCAGTAGGAGATTGTCTATTCTTCTCTCCCACCAAGCCACCAAGTGGGTACAAACCAACAACATTTCTATTTGCAGCCTAACATTATACTGTTGCACCAGGCTTTTTATTCAAGTAAACTTACTGCCATCAAGTTGATTCTGATTTCTAGTGACCCTATAGAACATACTAGACCTGCTCTTTTAGATTCTATTATCTTTCAATTTCATTTCTATAAATGGACTCTCATCTATTAGATTGTCATACTGTGGTGGCTTGTGTGTTTCTGTGATTGTGGGACTACACCATAGATATTTTAAATACTAGCAGGTTCACCCACAGTGGAGAGGTTTCAGAAGAGCTTCCAGATGAAGACAGACTAGGAAGAAGGAGGGACAGAATACTTCCAAATACTTAGTCATTGAAAAGCTTATGAAAATCAGTAGCACACTGTCAGTTATAGTGTTGGAAGATGAGTCCCTCAGGCTAGAAGGTACTATAAATGCAACTGGGGAAGAGCTACCTTCCCAGAGGCAGCTAGAGTAGACCATGATAACAGAATGGAGTAAAGCCTTCAGGACTTCACTAATTTGCTAATTAGGCACAAATAAAATGAAGAGAAACAGCTACTAATAATCATAACATGGAATGCATGAAGTATGAATCTAGGAAAATTGGAAATTGTCAAACATGAAATGGAACACACAAACATCAATATCCTAGACATTAGTAAGCTGAAATGGACTGGTATTGGCTATTTTGAATCAGACAATCACATGATTTACATTGCCCAGTACTAAAAATTGAAGAGGAATGGCATTTAATTCATCATCAAAAAGAACATATCAAGATCTATCATGAACTACAATGCTACCTGTGATAGGATAATATCCATGCACCTACAACAAAGATGAGTTAATACCACTATAATTCAAATTTATGCACCAACCACTAAAGCCAGTGAGGATAAAATTAAAGAACTTGCCAAATTCTTCAGTCTGAAACTGATCAAATAGGCAAGTAAGATGTATTGATATTAACTGGTGATTGTAACACAAAGGTTAGAAAAAAAGAGGAAGGTTCAATGGTTGGTAAATATGGCCTTGGTGATAGAAACAATGTTGGATATTACATGATAGGATTTTGTAAGACCAAGTACTTCCTCATTGCAAATGCAACATAAAACATGACTGTACATATGAACCTCAACAGATGGAGTACACAGAAATCAAATAGAAAACATTTTTGGAAAGAGATGGTGGAAAGACTCCATATCATCAGCCAAAGCAAGACCAGGGCTAGACTATGGAACAGACCATAAATTGCTTTTATGCAAGTTCAGGATGACACTGAGGAAAATGAAAACAAATCCACAAGAGCCAAAATATGTCCTCAAATATATCCCACCTGAATTTAGAGATCATCTGAAGAACAAATTTGATGCATTAGACACTAAACACTAAAGACCAAAAGACTTGTTGGTGACATTAATATCATATAGGCGGAAAGAAAAAGGTCATTAAGAAAAAAAAGAAAGAAAAGACCTAAATGGAGGTCAGAGGACACTCTGGAACATACTTTCCAGTGTAGAGATGCTAAAGTAAATGAAAGAGGGGAAGCGGTACAAGAGCTGAACAGAAAATTTGAAAGATCATCTTGAGAAGACAAAGTCAAATATTATAATAAAATATGTAAAGTTGAGAACAAACAAGATGGTGGATCAGGTGGAATTGCAGTGAAGAGCTATGTCAGCAACAACACAGAATACCAGACCAAGAAGGCTCAGGGGATGGTCCCAGAACTCTGAAACACATATAAAGGAATATTTAGAAGGTTGGAAAGCTTACAGTTAGAAGAATTTGTAGCAGAAGCAAGAAATCCATTGTTTTCTAATTCAAGATGCTCAAGTGCTCCTGGAGCTGCCATCTTGGGCGAGACCAAGAGGGAGAAGGATCAGAGCAGCCACAGATGCCTGACAGAACATCAGAGATAAAGGTGTGGACATTTTTTTTTTTTTTTTTTTTTTGGTATCTGTTCATTGGTCTCTCACTGTCTGTGCACCTCCATTCTGGTGACTAGAGGGGGTGCCAGAACAAGTGGACACCCCCACCCCCACCCCCCCGGAGGGTTCTACTACATATGCAAACAGATCTCCTTGAAATTCAAAGTGACAATTTCCACTTCAAACCAAATGGCCACAGCTGGCTGTGAACTGTTTATCACTAGGAAGAATACCAGAACGGGGTTTGTGGAGCAGGACAGGCTAAAAAGGAAATAGGTTGAAAATTGAACCTTAAGTTATGTTACAATGACCAACAATGGAATCTTGAAATTCTCAGGAAGAAGAGTGAAAGGGAAGACGATCTCCTGACCACATGTACCTGGAGGCAATCAGAAAGCATAAAAAATACCAAAATACACACCCATCTAAGTAATAAGGCCACAGATAACTCCTGACTATGCCAAAAAAGAGAAGCAGATGACTATTTCAGCAAATGTCTAGAAATGAGATAAAGTGATTGAGGCAAATGAGCTGGAAGTAGACATACACTCCATACTGTAAGATGGGCAGGCTTTGGAAATGTCTGAGAAGGAATTCAGAAAACTGATTATAAAATGTATCAAAACACTATATAATGAAGTTGAGAAAAATAAGGAAGTCAGGAAAGCACTACAGGAACTATCAAATAAAATAGATACATCATAGGAAATAATTCTAAGCCTACAGAAAGAGGTCCAAATGATTAATAATAGAATATCAGAAACGGACAATATACTGAAAAGGCAAAGAAGTAGAATTGGAAAGATAGAAGCCAGAACTAGTGAGCTAGAAGATAAATCTCTTAACACTACTAAGATAGAAGAGCAATAGAGGATTAAAAAAATTAGAAGAAGGCCTATGATTCATGTTGGACAACATGAAGAGGATTAATTTAAGAATTATCAACAATCCAGAACAGGAAGAATCACACAAGGAGATAGTTGAAGATCTGGAAGAAAAATTTCCTAACATCCTGAAAACCTAAAAGATAAGCATTAAAGAAGCTAAATGAACCCCAGGGAGGATAGACCCTAAAAAACAATCACCAAGACATATATTAATCAAGTTCTCCAAAATCAAAGATAAGGACATAATCCTGAAAGTAGCTAGGGAATAGAGAAGTGTAACATACAAAGGAAAGCAAATTAGATTAAACTTGGATCTCTCAACAGAAACCACGTAGGCAAAAAGGCAATGGGGAGACATAAATAAAACCCTGAAAGAAAATAACTGCCACCCAGCAAAGCTGTCAATCAAATACTATGGTGTAATCAAAACATCACAGGATAAACAGAAGCTAAAGGATTTTGCCAAAGCCAACCCTTTCGTGAAAAACATCCTAAAGGAAGGTCTGTGGACTGAGAACCAACAAGAATAGACAATGACTAGAGAATGATGTACGTGGCAGCATCACCCTGAACTCAATCAACAAATGGAAGAGTCAAGAACAGAATAAAATTATAAGAACAGAGGATCTGGGAGGTCAGTCTATGACCAAAACAATTACAATGTGAAACACATTAAACACACAGGAACAGAGATCCAGGTGGTGGGAAGCTCAGATAGATTTTGGGATAAAATAGACTGTCTTAAGTGGAGGGAAGAATTAATGGAATATAAAGTAACCACAAAAATGGGAATGGATGGGGGTTTAGTTAGGGTGTTGGGGAGGGCAATACAAGAAGGGAGAGGAGGTGGAAGGAAAATATAGATAGGGGAACACTGAGACAGGTTTTCATGGGCTAAATGTGACAAAGGTAAATAGTAATGCACGTTCAACCTTGAAATAACAGGGCTCTGGGATACTGGGATTTAGGTATAGCTTGAAGAGGGAAAATAATACTAAAATGCTTGACAGTCTTATGAATATTAGTTTCCCTTGCCCACTATTGTAAAATTGACACTTGAGTGGGATAGAAAGGAATGTTGGGAAACATGATTAGAGAACACTTGTAAGCCTGTCTTTAGTCTAAAACTAATTGGAATACCTAAAGGGGGTTCTACAACTTGCCCAATGAAATAGGCCTATTGCAAAGCCTTTACAGAGTATGGGACCTTAGGTGGAATCCTGAGTCCCATCCAGAACCTTGTGAGGTGGGACATTCCCACTAGAAAGGACAAGCAGACCAGCCTGGAACAGCTACAGTGACCGAAGATACATCTTCAAAGAAAGATTATCAGGAAAAAAACAAAACAAAAATGTCAGCATGACTGGCTACTACAAGAATAAGCAAGCTGTTCACCAGGAAGACATTAAGGCAAGCAATCAAGTTCCTTCAGGACAAATTCCCCTCTAAGACTCAAAGGGAACACAAAAACAAGCATGTAATTGATTTCCATTGACCTGGAGATGAGAGAGAGAAGAGAAAGGACTGGTTGGTCCAAATTGTGGTGAGACCTGGGGACACTTGAGCCCATGGGCAAGAATATAACAACAGAGGACTAGAGCTGAGAGTGAAGCATCCAGCTGATATGAAATGAGGGGAGATTCACAAGAACACTCAAATTTGCAGACAGTACCCATTTGACCTACCTCGATGGCTCATAATCAGAACTTGACTAGAGGAAGATTACACACAAAAACACACACCACATTTTTTTTTTTTTAAAGGAAACAAGGGTAAATTGCTACAGTTTGATGAACCTGACCTATACTCAGAGATGTTGTTACTCTAAATACCAACAGAAAGGGAAGGAGTCTTCACATCAAGTATCAAAGCTATCCCCTCTGTACCCAGGGTAGATAGGGACGAGCAACTTAGACACTGGCTACCTAAAATGAGGGGGCGATAAAGGTACGAAGTGACTGGCTTACAAAGTTTAAAGAGGGAGTTTAGTTTAAAAGTATGGGGGGAAAGAAAGAGTCACCACTGAACAGATTTCATCTGAAAAAAGAAGGGGATAAGATTCGTATGATTACATAGTGAATGATTGTTATCATGACTAATTGCGACTGTCACAATTGTATAGGTAAAAGTTTTGTAACAGAAACAGGGGACCTTACAGTCCAGAAACAGAGGACCTGAGGACCATCAAGGGAGAAGCACACTAGCAGAATGCAGGACCTTATCCCGAGAAGCAGCAATGCCAGAATCGTAGACAGAGATGGGGTCATGGAGAGAGGGAGTGTCTGAGGACTCTAGATTTATGGGAAGAGAGGGACTAAGAGCTGGTAGCCAGGAGGCAGACTTGCAGAATGTGCCCTTGTAGATGTAATTTATTATATATGCCTGAGTGTTTCTTTGTTGTTGTTTGTTTATTTTCTAAAACTAAAGTGAATAGAGAGAAATACTGTTAACTGATGGTACATGGAGGGGATTATAATCATTGTAATGAAACAAGATGTATGATTTGTTGAATGTAAAACTGGTGATCTGCCTTGTAGACTTTCACTCAAACCACAATGAAAACCTTAAAAAAATATATGTGTACAGATCTGGAGTTAGGAAACCAAAAGGAAAGAACACGTCAGCATTTATCAAGCTGAATGACCTGAAGAAAAAAAAAATCAAGCCTGGACTTGAGGTATTGAAGGAATCTATGGGCAGATATTGGATGAGGCAGAAAGCATCAAAAGAAGATGGAAGGGATACTCACAGAGGTTGCAATAAAAATAAATGGTTGATATTCAACCATTTAATGAAGTAGCATATGATCAAGAACCAATAATCCTAAAGGAAGCAGTTCAAGGTGCATTGAAAGTATTGGCAAAGAACAAGGCTCCAGAAGTTGATGGAATACAAATTGAAATCTTTCAACAAACTGAAGAAGCAATGGAGGTACTCACTCATACCAGAAAGATGTTTACCTCTGTTTTATTGACTACACAAGTATTTTTTGATTGTGTAGATCACAGCAAGCTATATACAATATTGTGAAATATGAGTATTCCAGAACACTTAATGGTGCTCATAAGGAACCTGTACATAGACCAAGGAGCACTTGTTCAAATAGAACAAGGGAATACCAAATGGTTTAAAATTAGGAAAGGTGTGTGCCAGGGTTTTATTCTTTCACCATAATTATTCAATCTGTATAATGAACATAATCTGAGAAGCTTGATTATATGTAGAAAAATGTGGAATCAGAATTGGTGACAGACTCATTAACCAGCTGTGATATGTAGATGATAAAACCTTGCTTGCTGAAAGTGAAGAAGACTTAAAATACTTACTGATGAAGATCAAAGATCACAGCCTTCAGTATGGGTTGCATCTCAATGTAAAAAAAAAAAACAAAACACACCCAAAATCCTCACCAATGGACCAACAGTCAGCACCCATATCAATGGAGAAACTATTGAAATAGTCAAAGACTTTGTTTTGCTCAGAACAACTATCAACTCATCAAGTCATCTTTTAAGAAATCAAATGATGTATTAGGCAAATCTGCTGAACAACACCTATTTAAAATATTGAAGAGCAAAGATGTCAGTTTGAGGACTAAGGTGTACTTGAAAGAAGCCATGGTATTTTCAATAACTTCATATGCATGTGAACTTGTGTAATGAATAAGGGAAACTTTATTAATATTGATACATTTGAGCTATCATATAGGAGGAGAATAGTGAAAATACTATGGACTGCCAAAAGACCCAAGCAATCTGTGTTGAAAGAAGTACAGCCAGAGTACTCCTTGGAAGTCAGGATGGCCAAACTTTGCATCTCATACTTCAGACATATTGTCAGGAAGACCAGTCAATGGAGAAAGATATCATGTTTGTTAAAGTGAAAGGTCAGAAAAAAGGGGAAGATCCACAATGAGATGGATTGGCATAGTGGTGGCAGCTTTGAGATTGGGAGTAACAATCATTGTGAGGTTGGCCCAGTACCATGCAGTGTTTCCTTCTTTTGTCCATAGGGTTGCTATGAATCAATACGGACTCAATGGCACCTAACAACAAACTTTTTGAAGCCCTCTATATATCACTGATACATATATATATATATATATATATATATATATATAAACATAGAGTGCAATGATAAGAATTATTAAAATATATCCACATTTTGATATAAGAAAAAATTTAAAAGAATATATTTCATTTGGAAAACTTTAAAATCAGGGAAAATTAATCTGTGATAGTAAATGTCATGCAGATGATACTATTTTAGAGTATTAATTTTGACTGGGGGGATATTAAAGAAACTTTCGGTGATGACATTGCTTTTTTTTTTTTTTTTTCTTTTATGAACTTCATCAGGTTGAACACTTAATATTTGCTCATGTTTTATTTTGTATGCTATGCTTCAATAAAAATGTGCTTAATATATATAAAATATTTTTCTATATGAACCAATGTATAAAATATGAACTTTTGGGCCAAATGCAAAATAAATGCATGGTTGTGTATCCACTTATAAGTCATAGTTAAGATTTTTGCTAGAGGAATCATGTGACCTCATTTACCCAAAGGGGGTAAATTGGAATTTTGGCTTCTTGTTTCATTTTGCTTTTATTCCATCAATAACACTATTGATTTATTAAGGCTTTTTTTCTGTCTCAGCAAGTCTCTGGGTGGCATATATGGTTAAGTCTTCAAATCCTAGCTAAAAGGTTGGCAGTTTGAACCCACACAAAAGTACCTTAAAATAAAAGTCTGGCAATCTGCTTCAGAAAGATCGCAGTCTTGAAAACCCTATAGTTCTAGTCTACACACATGGGCTCATCATGGGCTGGAATAGACTCAAAGGCTACTAACAACATCAATATCTTTCAGTCACAGAGTCATAAGTACAATCAATTCATATGTAGTGTTTATTACTGTAAACAATCCACCCACTAAATTTGTTTATAGCTTATAGTAATAATAAGTTAAAATTTCATGAACTGGGGCAGGTCTTGGCAAGGAAGATTTCTCTCCATGACATATTGTTTCAGGATTAAATGCTTGATTCAGGACTGTAGGATCTACTTCAGAGAGCTAACCCTATGGCTGTGAAGTTGGTGCTGACTGTTGGATAGAAACTGTCATGTATGAAAACTTGGGAACTCAATGTATTTTGTTTTCTCCTCTGTGTGGACTCTTAATGTGGCATGGACATCCACATATTTTGATAGCTGAGTTCCATGGATGAGAGGAGAACTAGTCAGAAACTGTATCACTTTGTATAACTTCATTTGGAAAATCATAGAGTATCATTTTGCCTTACTGAGTAAGTTTAGAAAAAAATACACATTAGGGTTCATTTAGATAAGACATAGACACCATCTTGTGATGGGGAAGCAGCAAAGTTTTTGGAGAGCGTGTAAGATAGGAAGTTTGTTGCAACTATTATTTTGGAAAATAACAGTTTCTATATGTTAGCTTATAATTCTCATTATCCTCTAATTTCTAACTCCTTCTACATTATAGACATCATTTGCACTATAGTCATACTATCCTTTCTGTTTCTATAACTTCTCAAACCCTTTTAATTTCAAGGTCTTAGTTCTTGCTGTATTTATTTATACATTTTGGGAAGTGGGAGAAGTGGCAGGGTGGTGATGCTATATTTTTCTCACAGATATTTCAATGGTCACATCTTTCTCATACTTCAAATCCTCAAATATAAATGACTACCTCCTTGAGAAGTCTGTACTGATAACCCTAGTTAAAGGTGACTCCCATACACTCTTTGTCATATAAGCAAATTTATTTTTTGTTTTCATAAAGCTTTTATTTTGATTAAGTTATAGTTTACATGGCAGAACATCAGTTTTGCACTCAAATAATCATATTTTGTTTCATTGCAATGATTACAATCCCATCTTTGCATGATCAGTTAACAGTATTTGCTACTATTCCCTCTTTGTTTTTGTTTTGGTGTACAAAAAAACACAAAAACATGCAGGAATATATAATAGTTTAAACAGCCAAGGGGCACATTTTTCAAGTCTGCCTTCTGCCCACCAGCATACAACCTTTCTGTTCCCATGAGTCTAGAGTCCTCAGCTGCTCTATTTCTCCATGCCATCACCTCTGCCTCCATCTGGTATCATTGCTTCTGTGGTTAGGATCCCATGTTCCACTCATGCTCTTCCTTCTTGATGGTACTATGGTCCTCTGTTCCTGGAATGTAAGATTAGCTCCTCCCCCCTTTTTGTTACACAACTTGTACCTTTACAGTTGTGACATTCAGTTAATCATGATAACAATCACTCACTATTGAATCAAAAGAATCCTATACCCATCTCCTTTCACCATACTCTTCTAGACAAGATGAAAACTATTCAGTGGGGATTCTACCTTACCTGCTCACTCTGAAACTAAACTCCCTCTTGAAAACTTGTAAGCCAGCCACTTCATGCCTTTATAACTCCCCACACACCCCCAGAGTGGGTAGCCAATGTTTCAGATATCCGTCAATATACACCCTGTGTACTGAGAGGATAGGCTTTATTTTTGACATAAAAACTCCTTCCCTCTTGGTTGGTATTTTGAGCCACTACATCCATAAATTAAGGTCAAGTTAATCAAATTATAGCAATTTACACTTGTTTTGCACATCCAATGTCTTTATCTTCCTCTAGTTGACTTCTCATCATTAAGTCAAATGGGTTCAAATGGGTACAGTCTGGAAGTTTGGGTGTTCTTGTGTATCACACATTTCCTCCAGCCCCAGTTTCATATCAGCTGAATGTTTCTCTCTCAGCTCTAGTCCCCAGTGGATAGGTCAGTGTTCATGGGCTCAGGAGTTCCCAGGTCTCCACAACTTTGAACCAATGAGCACCTCCTCTTCTCTCTCTCATCTCAAGATCTACAGGAGTTGATGGTACATGTTTGAATTCAGTCCATGTCTTCATTTTTGCCTTTCCCCAACTTCCACTCCCAAGAACAATACAGTCACCAGCGAGCTTGAAAGTCTGCAAATGTGTTCCCTTTGAGTTTCATTCTTGGAAGGGGGTTTGTCCTAAAGGGACTTGATGGCTTGCCTTGATGGCTCCCAGGTAGACGGCTTGTTTGTTCTTGTAATAGCCAAACAGTCTACTGTTAGTTTTTCTGCTGGTCTTTCTTTCAAGAAGTATCTTCTGTTCCTTTAGCTGCTCTGGGTTGGTCTGCATGTCCTTTCAAATGGGAATGCTCCATCTCAGAAGGTTCCGAATGGGGCTTAGGATTCTACATAACCCTATTTCATCTGGCAAGTTCTAGAACTCCTTTTAGGTATTCCAATCAGTTATAGGCTGAAGATGGGCTTACAAGCTTTCTGTAATGACAGTTCCTGATAGTCCTGGCTATCTCACTCAAGTTTCCATTTTACTATAGTAGGCAAGGGAAACCAATATCCATAATACAAGCAATCACCTTAATATTATCTTCCCTCTTTTATCCATTCAGACTATGCTTTGATCTCTATATCACAGAGACCTGTTGTTCCAGGCTGAAACACACATCACTATTTACCTCTGTCCCATTTAGCCAGTGCAAACCTACCTATGTGTTTCCTTATCTTTCTTGTTTTCCCACCTCCTTGTTTATTGCCCTCCTTGTTTATTGCTCTGCCCATCCTTGTATGTTGCCGTCCCCCTCACCCAAGCTATGATATTACTTTCTCCACCCTGTGCCTTACTGTCTACTCCATCCTACCATGGCAACCAACAGAGATTTTTTTCTTTCTTTCTTTTATTATGGACATCTTTTCTTAAGCTTTTACAATAATGGTCCCATACAATATTTGTCCTTTTGTGAGCAGTCAAACATCTTTACATTATTTCCCCTTCTTTACCCTTTCAGCCTGTGTCTTGATCCCTGTATTATAGATCCTTGTTTTTCTAATGCTGTTCAAACATTACAGTCTACCTGTTTTCCATTTATCTCATGTGTACCTCCCAGAGTCTTTCCCTATCTTCCCCACTCCTCTGCACTCTTCCCCCTTGTATTTTGTTGTTGTTGTTATGTGCTTTGGAGTCAGTATATTGCCTCCCTGCCCCCCCAAGTTAATGCGTGTCTATTCCCTGACCTGTGAGTTACTGTCCCCTCCTTCCCACCCCGGTAACCCTCAAAGGATAATTCTTATAGTATGGAAATCTTTTCTTTTTTTTTTTTTTTTTTTTTTTGTGTGTGTGTGTGTGTGTTTAATAATGGACTTATACAATATCTGTTCTTTTGTGCCTGACTAATTTCACTCAGCCTTATATCCTTAAGACCCATCCATGTTATGCTGTGTTTTGCAGCTTCATCATTGTTCTTCATGGTAGTATAGCATTCTATTGTGTGTATGTACCAGTTTCTTTATCCAATCTTTTGTTAATTGGCATGTGGCTAGTCTTCAGTTTTTTGCAATTGTGAATAATGCTACAATGGGCATTGCTGTGCATATAACTTCTTGCATTCTGACCTGCATGTCTTGTGGATATATACCAAAGAAGAGGATTGCTGGGTCATAACATATTTCAATTTCCAGCTTTCCGAGGAAGCACCATACCATTATCCAGAGTGGTTTATCCAATTTGAAGTCCCATCAGCAATGTAGGAGGCTATCAGTCTCTCCACATTTTTGCAGGCATTTGTTGTCCTCTGTTTGTTTGAAATTCACTGTTACTGCTAATGTGAGATGATCTCATTGTTGTTTTGTTTGCCTCTCTCTAATGGCTAATGATCTTGAACATTATTTCATATGCATGTTTGGTGCCAGAATTTCTTCCTTTATGAAGTGTCTATTCATGACCTATGCCCATTTGTTATTTGTCTTTTTCTTGTAGATGTGTTGTAGTTTTGTATAAATTTTAGAGATAAACCCCTTGTCTGATATGTGTTTGCAAAAGATGTCTTCCCAGTCTGTGGGCTCCATTTTTACTCTTTTGGTGAATTCTTTTGATGCACATAAATTTATAATTTTTGGTATGTCCCATCCATCTATTTTTTTTCTCTATTGTTTGTGTCCTTTTTGCCATGTTTCATAGTTTATGTATGTCATATATTAGAGCCCTTAATTTTGTCCCTATTTTTTCATTGATAATCTGTCTAGTTCTGGGATTTACATTTAGATCTTTAATCCATGTTGACCTAGTTTTTGTATATGGTATGAGGTATAGGACTTATTTCATTCTTTTGCAATTGATTTCCAGTTTTTCCAGCACCATTTGATGAAGAGACTATCTCTTCTCCATTTAACACATTTTGGCTCTTTGTCAAGTTCAGTAGACTGCGTGTGGATGAATTTACTTGGAGGTTCTCAAATCTGTTCCATTGATCTTTCATTTACCAATACCATTTACCAATACACAGTTTTGACCACTGTGACCTTATAATAAGTTTGAAGTCTGAAAGCGAGAGGCCTCCCACTATTTTTTTCTTAAGCAGATCTTTGCTTATCCAAGGTCTCTTTCCCTTCCAAATAAAGTTTGTGGTTGCTTTTCCATCTTTTTAAAGAATGTTGTTGGAATCTGGTTTAGGATTACATTATACATTTAGATTGCTTTGGGTAGTATTAACATTCTCACTATATTAAATCTTCCTATCTATGAGCATGGTCCATTTTTCCATTTTTGTTAATCTCTTGATTTCTTGTAGTAGTGTTTTGTAGTTTTCCTCATATAGGCCTTTTGTTTCTCTGGTTAGATTTATAACGAAACACTTTATCCTTTGGGTGGCTACTGTAAATGGTAATTTTTCCTTATTTCCTCTTCAGAGCTTTCTTTATTAATATTAGGAATCCAACTGATTTTGGAATATTGATCATGTACCCTGCCACTTTGCTGAATTTTCTAATGATTTCCAGTAGTTTTTAATTATTATTATTTTTTTTTTCTGAGTCTTTGGGATTTTCTATATACACGAACATATCATCTGCAAATAGAGTTTTACTTCTTCTTTTCTGATTTAGATACATTTAATATTCCTTTCTTGCCTTACAGCTCTGGCTAAGATTTCCAACACAATGTTGAATAGGAGTGGTGATAACAGGCATCTTTTTCTGGTTCCTGTTCACAATAGGAATGCTTTCAGTTTCTCCCCATTGAGTCAAGTTGGCTGTGGGTTTTGGACATAT
>NW_006408591.1:7635286-7635761 GCF_000296735.1 Chrysochloris asiatica | reverse complement strand
CAGAAAGATGTTTACCTGTGGTTTATTGACTACACAAAGGCTTTCAACTGTATGGGTCATTACAAGCTATGGAAAACATTGTGAAGGATGAGTATTCCGGAACACTTAATTGTGCTCATGAGGAATCTGAACCTGGACCAAGAGGCATTTATTCAAACAGAACACGGGAACACTGAATGGCTTAAAATTTAAAAAAGGTGTGTGGCAGTGTTGTATTCTTTCACCATACTTATACAACCCGTATGTTGAGCAAATATTCAGAGAAACTGGGTTATATGAAGAAAAATTTGGCATCAGGATTGGAAGAAGACTCATTAACAACCTGATATGCTGTTCATACAGCATTGCTTGCTGAAAGAGAAGAGGACTTACAACTTTTACTGATGAAGATCAAAGAGCACAGCCTTCGCTATGGATTACATCTCAATGTAAAGAAAACAAAACCCCTCACCACTGGACCAGTAAACAACATTCT
>NW_006408591.1:7632832-7633810 GCF_000296735.1 Chrysochloris asiatica | reverse complement strand
TCCCAGTAGTTCTTCAACTATCTTGTCTGTCTTTTTATTTTATTTTTGTCCCTTTCTGTACAGTAATTTCAGCCAGCCTCAAATTATTCCTCTTCATGTTTCTCATATGAATCTTGCACTTTCTTCAGATTTTTTAAATACTTTTTTCTCCTTGTTCTTGCATCTTTGCATTATTGAGAGATTTGTCTTCAAGCTTGCTGATTCTGGCTTCCATTTCTTCTGTTTTACTCCTTTGCCCATTCAGTATGTTGTCTGATATTAATCATCTGGAACTCTTTTGCATGATTATTATTGATTTGAACACTATTTCAGTTTTGCTTGTCTGTTCCTATAGTGTTTTTCTGACTACTTCCTTATTTTACTTTGCTTTTCTGTAGAACATTTGGATGTATCTCAATATCATTCTTCTAAATTCACCTTCTGTCAATGCCAGAGCTTCTTCAACCTCTAATACCATTTTCTGAGCTACTCTTTCTTGCTTCTTCACATAAACAGAATGTCTCTGCTGCTTTTTAAGCATTGTAGTGACATTGTATTAGTGTTAATTAAATGAATGTGTAATGGTGTATACTTAAGCACACTCCAAATAGTCCTATGCTATGTGTGTTAAGGAGATGGACTTCTCTGCTCACTGTTCTTGCAGCTCCCTTTTAGATTGTTTTTAACATGAATTGTTTGTACACATTGTTCTGATATATAGCAGTTGGTATTGGCTCTTGTCTTTTTGTTGGAGTTGTACAGGGTACAAATGTAGTTTGTCTGCATGGACAGAGTTGTTGTCTCTTGTGAAGCATGACTAGAAACTCCCACAAAACTTAGATGAAGGCAAAATTCAGGACTAAATTACAAGGTCAAATGTCATAAAAACTCACCAAGAGGGCTTCATGCTAGATTAGGGTTATGTGCAGTGCAGAACTACAATAGTAATAACACAGACTATCAGATGAAGCAGATTAAGAGGACATTCCCAGAACTATG
>NW_006408591.1:7622597-7626838 GCF_000296735.1 Chrysochloris asiatica | reverse complement strand
GGTCAAATGGGTATTATCTATGAGTTTGGGCATTCTTGTGCATCTCCCCTTACTTCCTATCAGCTGGATTTCCTATCAGTTTCACTGTCAGCTCTAGTTCTCCATGATTATGTCCTTGTCCATGGGCTCAGGAAAAAGTAACTTTTTGTTAAGTTTTACTATCTCTACCATTCTGATTGTCAAAATCATTCTGAAGTTCTTTTGTGTCAATCATTAGCAAAGTATTTCAAAATCTGTTTTGAACCAGATATATTCGGGTACAGGTTAAGATACAGGCAATATAGTATGCAGAACTAAATCAAGCCTGTTTCATGCCTGTTTCGTGGTTTAAACATTGTCCGTATGCTTTATCAATCTTCTTTAAACTTCTGTTCTCTCTAAACTGCCTGTTTTGTAAATAAAATTTTACAAGAACATACCTTTTTTTTTTTTTTTTAACATATTATCTCTGGGTGATTTGGTGTCATACAGACTTGAATAATTGTGTCAGAGTCTAGAAGGTCCACAATGCCTAAAATATTCACTGTTGTTGTGGTTAAGTGCTTTTGAGTTGATTCCAACTCTTAGAGACCCTGTGTAGTGTTTCTGAGGAGCAGTTTGTGGGTTTGAGTCACCAACCTTGTGGTTCTCAGTCCTGTGCTTATCCTATACTACCACACCAGAAGTCCAAAATATTGGCTAATACGAACTTTAAAAAGAAATTACAGAACTATCTTCTAAATGAAGGTTTGCATGGATTGCAATTTTCTCTTTGTCTCAACCATGCTGCCACTCAGTGTCTGTTGAATAAGAATTTAAGAGAGGCTTGTCTATATACCTGATAATCATGGAATAAAAGAGCCATAGGACCATCTGACTGTATTTTGTCAAATGTCACCACTTGACATGATTAAGTCATTGAGTTACTACAGATAGCTCATACAGAAAGTATTTATAATCTGCAATTATTATGCCTTTGTATATTCACTTTTCTCTACTTTGTTTTTATTAGGATAATACACAATTTGTTAATCTCCCAGATTTTACTCTTTCAATGAAATCTCCACATAGAAAGCAGAATTTTTTTTTTTTTAATTACACAAATTGGATCACATCACACCTTTAATTAAAACCTCCCAAAAGTTTCCTAAGTGTTTTTTGAATGTGTCTGAACTTCACTGCCAAGACTCTGAATGATCTGGAAGATTTTTAGTTCTCAGACTCATCAGATTATACTTCCCTATTACTATGCTGTAATACATAACTCTCACTCAGTTCCTTAAGTTGTGAACCTCTTTCATGCTTTAGTGTCTACACACAAGCTATTCCCTATGCCTAGAATAGTCTGAAACAATTACTAAAATCATTGACTCTATCTCACCTTTCTGGTCTCAACTTAAATGTTATCTCCTCAAAAAAAACTCTGATTATATTAAATAGCTCAATTCCTATTTTGGAGTCTTGGTGTGGTGCTGTGGGTGAATGCGCTGACTTCAAAGTCAATTTGAATAGCAAATTTGGCAGTTCAAGCTCTCCAGTTGCTCCTAGGAAATCATATATAGGGTCACTATGGATTGAAATGGACTCAGCAACACCTGACAACAGAAAAACAACTCCTAGGTTGTTTTTTTGCCATGTTCATATATAACATTGATACTATCAAAATATGTTTGTTTCTTTTACTTTATTATCTTCTGTCATATTAGAGGATAAAATTTGTGAGGAGTGAGACTCTGTATTGCTTATTGTGTAACCTCAACATCCATACAGATTTTGGTAAATAATAATTCCTTAGTAAACGCTTACTGATTAAATTATTAAACAAATTGCTATTTTTATAAAAATTATAGATTTTTTTCCTGAAAACATGAATATACTTAAACATAAATTCATTAACCATTCATTTTACTGAAATAACTTACTGTCTTTTCAATTTAAGATATGACTAAGTGATGATCCTTGATCCTGAGAAAGTTAAAGCAAAAATCACAGAATATAACATATATAAAGAAAATACACAGATAAGTACAATGCAATGTAATGCAAAACATGTACAAAATATGACTGGAATTCATTAGAAAAAGTTACCAATTATGTTACAGACATTAAGAAAAGGCTTGTCTGAATATAAGATGTTTGAAAGAAGGCTGAAAATATGAGTGGGAATTTTGTCTGATGGAACAAACAAACACAGATGGAGGAAACAATATATTCAAAAACAAGATGTTGGTTAAAAAAAAAGGCTGGTAGGTGAAGGTTGAATAATATCTGGGTAGCTATAGGTAACGCTTATTTAAATTAGTTTAAGGCAGAATATGAAGAGCCTTATATTGCATTCTGGAGTCCTGGTGTGGCGCTGTGGGTTAATGCGCCAGACTGCAAAGCCATTTGAACTGCAAGGTCTGTGGTTCAAGCTCACCAGCTACTCCTTGGAAACCCTGTACAGGGTTGCTATGGTTGGAATCAACTCGATGGCACTTTACAACAACATATTGCATACTAATGAGTTTCGGCAACCCTCTGGATCTCTCAGAGAGATATTTAGTAGATATATCTATGTCTCTACTATTAAGATTATTGAGGTTGGAATAGTGATGGTGGGACTATAGGAATTCAATTAAAAAGATATTGCATCTGTTCAGACAAGTATATTAAGGAACAAAATCAAGATTGTAACAAGGATGACAGAGAAGTGGAAATTGAAGATGCCGTCTTCATTTCTTTAGAAGGTAGAATTGAAAGGATTTAGTGATATATAAGAAAATGGATGGAGGAATAGTAAACAGCTTAGATTGTTGTTATTGTGAAATATCTTGGAGTCAGTTCTGATATATAGATACCTGTATAGGATTTCTGAGCAGAAGCTGGTGGGTTTGAACCACCAATCTTGCATTAGAAGTCCAGTGCTTTCATATAGTGCCAAGCAACGACTTCATACAGTCTAGATTAAGAATTAGCAATATTTATTGGGTAAAGTGTACATAATAATAAATATTTCAGGTTTTATTAACCAACTCTTTCAACTATTCAAATATACTATTTCAACATGAAAGAAGACATGAAGAAACGTATAGAAATGGGTGTGGCTTTATAAAAATGATTTACAAATACAAGCAGTAAGGCATATTGAGCCAACCCAAAACGTTGCAGAGTCAATTTTGACTTATTGTTGCTAAGTGAAGTTTTACTAAAGGTAGTACAGAAATGGCTGTAAATATACACTGACAGAGAACTTCCAGAGGCTCAAGTTGGTTTCAGAATTTTAAGATTCAGGAGACAGAATTATGGGTAAAATCCTCTTTTCAATTCAAATCATGGTTTATTTTGGAAGTTACTTCCTTTAATAGTTATTATTAAGGAAATCTTTTTAAAAATTTTTCCTAATTCCATACATAGTTAACACATGAAAAGAAATAGATGGGTGATATGAAAGTGAATTAATTTTTTTTAAAGTAAATTTACTCAGATTAAGAAATATGGGATCTAAAGCATATCTTATATAGCATAACACATTTACGTTCATATCTTCCTGAAAGCAGACTCCAAGAGTATATTGCCTTTGCACAGATCATCAAGCAATATATTAAGAAAAATGTGTACATTTATGAATGTCAAATTGTTCAGGGGATCCCAAGCATATGGCTTCTTCATAGCCAATTAATCTTAATGTTTTGTAGCATACATTAATTTTTAAGTCTTGTAGTGCAGATTATTAATAGAAAAAAATGTGAAGCAATTCTGAGATTAAAAATTTCCCTTCTGATCTATCTATATATAAAAAAAATTGACTCAAAACAGAGATGTCTTTTATTCAGGAGCAGGTAGAAGAGAAATTTCAGTCTTAGCTTCATAGTGTTTCATTTTAAAACTCATAAATTAAAAAAAAAATAGATAGCCTGTTATGGATTGAATTGTATTACCCAAAACTATGTGTTGTAAATTTTAACCTCAAGACCTCTGGTTATAATTTCATTAGGAAATGGGTTGCCTTTGTTATGTCAATTAGGCAAGATTAGTGTTGTTGTTGTTAAGTACTATAGAGTCATTTCTGAGTCAGAGTGACCCTGTTTGGGTTTCTGAGGAGCAGCTGGTAAATTTAAATACTGGCCTAGCAGTCCACCGCAATAACCCACAGTACCACATCAGTATTAGTGTTGTTGTTGTTTTGAAGTGCTGTTGAGTTGGTTCTGACCCATAGCAACCCTGTATAGGGTTTCTGAGGAGCAGCTGATGAGCCTGAACTGCCGAACTTGCAGTTCAAA
>NW_006408591.1:7620944-7621887 GCF_000296735.1 Chrysochloris asiatica | reverse complement strand
AAAAAAAATGGTATATTCAATGAAGAAGTCATTAATCTTGGAAATGGTATCATGTGATCTCCAGCATCATTTTTATTACTAAGGCCATATTTTCCAAACAGTGATCTTTCTGCTTTGTTTCCAATCTTTGCATTCCAGTTTTCAGTAATTATCAGTATATCATGATTGCATGCTTGATCCATTTCAGATTGAAATGTAAAATTCTTCAATTTCTTCTTAGCTGGTTTCAATGCCCTTGTATACCATTTGAATAACAGTGGTTTGAACTGACTTATGCACAACAAAACAAAACTGCCCAGTGTTTCATGAACTTCATAATCATTGCTACATTTGAACCCATTGATGCAACTACTGTTTCAATTCATCTCGCTAAGGATCTTCCTAATTTTTTCTGACCTCCCACTTAACTAAACATGATATACTTCTCCAGGTATTGGTCCCTCCTGACAATATGTCTGAAGTATGAGAAATGAAGAGTAGCCATCCTGGCTTCTAAGGAGCATTCTAACTGTACTTCTTCTAAAATAGATTAATTTGTTTTTGGCAGTCCATGGTAAATTTAATATTCTCCCCCAACACCCTAATGTAAATTAATCAATTCTTCTGCAGTCTTCCTTATTCACTCTATGACTTTCACATGCATATGAGGTTATTGAAAAATGCCATGGTTAGGGTCAGGTGAAACTTGGTCTTCAAACTAATGTCTTTGCCTTTCAACGCCTTAAATAGGTCTTGTACAATGGATTTCCCTAATGCAATACATTCTTTAATTTATTGACTGCAGCTTCCATGATTGTTTACTGTTGATATGAGCAAAATTAAGTGTTTGACAACTTCAATTTTTTTCCATTTATCTAGATGTTGTTTATTGGTCCAGTGTTTAGAATTTTTGTTTGCTTTACATTTGAGTTGTAATCCATACTGAAGGGTATGGTCTTTGATC
>NW_006408591.1:7619594-7620394 GCF_000296735.1 Chrysochloris asiatica | reverse complement strand
GTATAGGTTCCCCATGAGCACAATTAAGTGTTCAGGAATACTCATACTTTGCAACGTTGTCCATAGCTTGTCATGATCCAAACAGTCAAAAACCTTTGTCTAGTCAGTAAATCATACATAAATATTTTCTGGTATTCTCTGATTTCAGCCAAGATCCTTCAGACATCACCAATGATATCCCTCATTCCACATCCTCTTCAGAATCCCATTTGAACATCTGAAAGTTCTCTGTCAATATATGGTTGCAACAGTTTGTATTACCTTTAGTAAAACTTTACTCACATGAAGTATCAGTGATGTTGTCTCTTGATTTCCATATTCCGTAGGATTACCTCTCATTGGACTGGGCACAAATATGAATCTCTTCCAGTCAGCTGTCTTCCAGTCAGCTGTCTTCCAACTTGTCTTCCAAATTTCTTACCATACATAGATGAGTGAGTGTTTCCAGTGATGTGTCAGTTCTTTGAAACATTTCAATTTGTATTCCATCCATTTCCGATGCCTTGTTCTTTAACACTGTCGTCAATATACGTTGTATTTGTTCCTTCAGGATCATTGATTCTGGATCATATGCTACCTCTTGGAATGGTTGAACATTGACCATTTCTTTTTGGTACAGTGACTCTGTGTATTCTTTCCATCTTCTTTTGTTGCTTTCTGCATCATTCAGTAATTTGCCCAGAGAATCCTTTAATACTGTATGTAGAGGTATGAGCTTTTTTCTTCTGTTCCCTCAGCTTAAGAAATGCTAAGCATATTATTCCATTTTGGTTTCCTTAGCCAGGTCTTTGCACATTTCA
>NW_006408591.1:7615440-7617014 GCF_000296735.1 Chrysochloris asiatica | reverse complement strand
ATAACAACACCATCAAAGTCATCTACTTGTGATGTTTCTATAATAATAGCACTAGATCACAAAGACACCATCTGTATCTCCCTAACACACACAACAAAATGGTATTATATTCAGCAGGTTAAATTCATAGGAAAGATAAAAGCAATAGTCCAGAAATCACAGAGATTAAGATCTATAGACTATATCAATGGTGTATTTTTCAGATCAATTTACAACAAACTATATGTGGTTTAATAGGATAAGCCCTGTACTGCTAACCACAACATTGGTAGTTCAAACCCATCAGCCACTCCTCAGAAACCCTTTGTGTCTCTATGATTTAGAACTAACTTTATGACACTTAACAACCATAACTAGATAAAAAGTTAGCAAGAACTGTTGCCAGATTCTATATTAATAATTCAAATGATTAGAATTTAATGCCATGGTTTAATCTCTAGCGCTTTACTTAATTTTGCAGTCATCTCCTATATCACTGCTCTCAAAATGCCTACCACCAAAAAGTGAGCTCTTTTCTCAATCTGAGATGTCACAGCAAGCACCTAAATTATCTCTTAGTAAAAATCAGTTTTGTACCTATGTCTTCTTGACAAGGTAGGTACTAGAATCTTTTTATATAAAGTGTCTGGATTGCTGCATTTGACAATTATATTAAGAAGATCCATCTGTGAGCTATTAGGGCACTCACTTAGGTTATGACATCTAATAATGTTCAATAAATAGTTTTTGGATGAGTGAGTGAATGAATGAATGAATGAATAGAAGGATTGGAATTGTCTTTCAATATTAATCCACTTAATAGATATTTACTATGTATTACAATTTTGGTTCTTTTTAAATAAAAAAGTTGAATTGAAGTCTTCAAGTAGGATTAAAAACCCTAAATTTGAGGATTTTCTTTGTTTTTTTCTGTATCTCAGTGACTACATCAATATAAAGAGGGAAGCGGTCATTGTTTTTAACATAAATTTTTAGGAGGTTCAAAGGAACCACATGTTTACATTTTTGTAAGACAATTGTTGCAAATGTTTACAATAAAATGAAGTGAGAGGATTTTTTAAGAACCAAATTTTGGAGCATAAGTTTTGATTCTTAGATTGTATATTTTTGTAATGATGAATTAGTCAAAAAGAATTACTTTTAACTTATGTGTCAAGTTGGCCAGCAGAATAAATTTTCTCTTTATTTATTCAAATATTTTATTTTTATAATTTTTTATTGTGAATTGAATGAAAGTTTATAGACTAGATCATCAGCTTTCCATTCAACAAATCATACAGTTTGTTTCATCTCAATTATTATAATCCCCTCCATGCAACAATGTTTATCCCACTTCCTCCCTGAGATTCCTATTTACATTCAATCCAAATTCCTATCCTTTATGACCTTTGTCCTTGGGAAAAAATGCCATTTTGATTTTGAATGATTGAACATTTCATGGTGAGCATACCTTACTTGAGTATTTGTCCTCACTATAAACTGATTTATTGCTTAGCTGAAAATTGGGTCATGAAGGTCTCTTTCTGACCAGTAAACCCATCTTTGTTTTGTTTTTAATAACTTGATTTTTGTTT
>NW_006408591.1:7613692-7615000 GCF_000296735.1 Chrysochloris asiatica | reverse complement strand
GGAAGTTTGCATCATTTTTCCAACTGATGGCCCACCACACTCATAGTTTCAAATATTCTCTTTCAAACTCTTATATATTTGTGGGATACATTAACATATGTATATATTGTTCTTCTCTTACCCCTTAATTCTATGTCTTAATTTATGTATCTATGCACATAACACTGTTGTTCCAAGGTTGTGTATATTTCACTACTTATCTCTGTCCAGTTTAGCCCATGCATACATCCCTGTGACTTCACCTACATTGGTTATTCTTTTGCCACCACCCTCTTCTTGTACATTTGCTCTCTTCTTTCTTGTATATTTCCCTTCCCTTCTTTTCCCTTCTTGTATATTGTCCTCCCTCTCACATGAGCTAATATGTGTCTCCCCTTTAACCAGTGAATTAATCTACCCTTCCTCCCACCTCAGGTAGCCATCAAATAATGTTTATTTTAGTGTGGAAACATTTTCTTAAGCTTTTACAATAATGTTCTCATACAGTATTTGTCCTTTTGTGATTGACTAATTTCACTTAGCATAATATCCTCAAGGTTCATCCATGGTATGCAGTGGTTTGAAGCTTCATTGTTATTCTTCAATGTTGCAAAACGTTCTATTGTTTATATGTTCCAACTTTGTTTATCCATTCTTCCACTGATGGGCATTTATGCTGTATCCATCTTTTTGTTATTGTGAATAGTGCTGTGATGAACATCCACGGGCATATATCTATCATGTCCTGGCTCATATTTCTTGTGGCTATATATCAAGTAGATAGATTGCTAGGCCATAATGTATTTTTATGTCCAACTTTCTGAGGAAGTGCCATACTGTTTTCCAGAGTTATTGAAACATTTTGCATTCCCACCAGCAATGTAGAGGGGTTCTAGTCTCTCCACACCCTCACCAGCATTTGTTGTTTTCTGGTTTGTTTAATGAAATTCACTGTTAATGTTGGTGTGAGATGATATCTCATTATTGTTTTTATATGCATCTCTCTAATGACTAATGCTTTTTAGCATTGCTTCTTATATTTTTTCGTTGGCTCATTGTCTTCCTTGGAAAAGAAGAAAACTTTTTTAAAGAAATGGAGTAACCAAAGCTATCATAATACCCTGGGGAGTAGTGCATTTAACATTAATGCAGTTTTCATACATAAGATAGATGAATATGAATTCTGTAATGGAAATTCTTGGAGGCCAAGACGGCTAAGCTTCGTCTCTCCTACTTTGAACATATTGTACGGAGAGAACAGTCGCTGGAGAAGGTTGTCATGCTAGGTAAGATGGAGTGTCAGAGAAAAAGAGGAAGACCCCCAACGAG
>NW_006408591.1:7611915-7613002 GCF_000296735.1 Chrysochloris asiatica | reverse complement strand
GAATGTCAGAAAAGACTCTAAAAGTTGTTCTAGAAAGCAGAAAATAAAGTGAAAGGAGGAAATGATGAAGTAAAAGAGTGGAATAGAAAATATCAAATGGCAAATCAAATAGACACAGTATAGTATAAAAACAAACTGTGAAAAGACCTAGAGTTAGAAAACCAAAAAGGAAGAACACTCTCAGCTGAAAAAAAAAAAAAAAAAAAATCTGGGGAATTAAGATTCAAGTTGAAATATTGAATCTTTTTTTCTGGGCAAAATATTGAACAATGTTTTTCTGGGCAAAATATTGAACAATGAAGGAATAATCAGAAGAAGATGGAAGAAATGGACTAAGTCATTGCATCCACAAGAATTAGTCAATATTTAATCATTTCATAAGGCAGTATGTAATCAGGAAGTGATAGCACTGGTCACATGGAAAGCTCTGGCAAAAAAACCAGCACAAGTCTCCAGTAATTGATGGAATACCAATCAAAATATTTCAACAAACAGATGCAGCACTGGAGGTGGATACCCTGCTAATTCTGAAATATTTGGAAAACAGCTACCTGACCAACTGACTGGAAGAGATCCAGATTTCTGTCCATTTGGTGATATAAGAATAGTGATACAAAGAAAAGTGATACAACCAAATATGAAAATATCAAACAATATCATTAACACATGCAAGTAAAATTTTGCTGAAGACAATTCAAAAACAGTTGTAGCTATATATAAATAGAGAACTGTTAGAGATTCAAGACAGAATCAGTAGAGGACATGGAATGACAGACTTCTTTGCTGATATCACATAGATTTTAAGTGAAAGCAGAGACTATCATAAAAAAGACTTACCTCTGTTTTATTGGGAGTCCTGGTGTGGTGGCTTAGGATAAGCACTTGACCTCAAGGTCAGTTTGAACCACAAGGTTGGTGGTTTAAACCTTGTGTTTTATTGCCTCTGAAAAGTCAATTGACAATGTGCAGCGTATCAAATTATGGATAGCATTTCAAAGAATGAGAATTCCAGTACGTTTGATTGTGCTCATGAAGAACTTATAAATAGACTAACACACAGCTTTATGAACAGAAGAAGGAGAAACTC
>NW_006408591.1:7610437-7611559 GCF_000296735.1 Chrysochloris asiatica | reverse complement strand
AACATTATTGTTTAGTCAAGTTATTAAAGTTAGCACCAAGTCATAGAATCACATACAAAGGAATCTGAGGAGACCACAATGACTTTGCAGTAAGGGAGATCATAGAATAGGGATACTCAGAAAAACTTCAAGGATAACCAATCCCACAGGAACTTTCTAGACCTTGAATTGTATCTGACTGCTTGTGAAGCCTCATAACCATCAACCACAATACCCCTGGACCTTGAAAAGAAAGAAAGATGAGACATGGTCTAAGTCTGAAACACAGCCATCCTCATTGGTGTGCAGAGCTGCTCCACCATTAATCTTTTGGACTCGGCATGCACAGAAGATGGATGGTCTCAGGCCTAGAAAAGCTGTTCTGAAAAGAGCTGAAGCAGAACAAGTGCAGGCAAGAAAGGCAGGACATTCAGATTTGTCATTCATCTACATTCAGTGAAACCAGCTGAGATTCAGCTGCAAAACTGGGAAATTGTAGCATCCTCAAGACAAGGCTTAGGTATGGGATATAGGAGAAGTGTTTCCTAACCTAAATCCAACCAAAACTTACTTTAATAGCAAAACTGTACCTAAGACTATAATTTAAATTGTTCCAGATAATGGAACTCATCCACACCCTGTAGCCATTAGGTCTCCTGCTCAGTGGCATACTTACAATGGAAAGCAACAAACATCAAACAAAACTTTGATTTCAAAGTTATTTATTTCATTAACTACAAAATGTTCCTCATGGAGTCAGGTAATTTCCCACTATAACCAAGACCTAGCAAAGGAGATTTTATACAAAGTTTATATGAGCTCCATTATTATAGCAGTTTTCCCACTTTCCTTTTACTTTTGTGAATCTGTTAAAAAAAAAAAAAAAAATGTTTTCAAACAACTGCTTTTTGATCTATGTCCAGGTTCCTTATGAGCATAATTAAGCATTCTGGAATATTCATTCTCTACAATGCTATCCATAGCTTGTCGTGATTCACACAGTTGAAAGCCTTTGCATTGTCAATAAAGCACAGGTATTCTGTGATTTAGCCATTACTTATCATATCCCTTGTTCCAACAGTCCCTACCACAGCATTCTCTTCTCAGCTGGGTTCAAAGATTGAATTGTAAAGGGCACACAGA
>NW_006408591.1:7600446-7602519 GCF_000296735.1 Chrysochloris asiatica | reverse complement strand
AGCAAATAGTCTCATAAACTGAACTATATAAAGAAGAACATGACATCAGATTTGGAGGAAGAATCATCAACAACTTATGATATGCAGATGACAAAACCTTGCTTACTGAAAGCAAAGAAGATTTGAAGTATTTGCTGATGAAGATCAAAAACTACATCAGAAATAAAATAAAAATCTTCACAACTGTGCTAATAAGTAACATCAAGGTAAATGGAGAAAAGACTGAAGATAACAAAATATTTCATTTTATTTGAATTAATATCAATGCTTATGGAAGTCTCAGTGAATATATTGAACATATTGCATGGAAAAATCTGCTGTAAATGATATCTTTAAATTGTTAAACAAACAGACAAAGATTTCACTTTGAGGACCAAGGTGCACATACACAAGTAGTGGTATTTTCAATTGCCTAATATGCATGTGAAAGTTGGAAAACAAATAAGAAACACAGAGGAATTGATGTCTTTAAATTATGGAGTCAATGATGACTAATGAATATACCATTGAGCTCCAGAAGAACAAATCTATTTTTGAAGAAATATAGCCGGACTGCTCCCTAGAAGCAAAATTCACAACTTGGTCTCATGTACATTAGGAATGTACATGAGAGGGACCAGGAGGGACCAGTCTCGAGACATGAACATCATGCTTGGTAAAGTAGAGGGCTAGTGAAAAAGATGAAATGCTCCACAAGATGGGTTAACTCAATGACTGAAACAATAAACTCATAAAGCAAGTATTGTGAAGATAGTTCAGGGGATGACAATTTGAATCTGTTGTACATGGTGTCATTTTGAGTTTGATCCAACTTGAGCCACCTAATAACAACGCTGCTGTTTGGGGAAGTATTTGATCAAAGAGGATTGTCCTGCTCAATGTATTATTTCTATCCCAGAAGAGATTTTGTCTATTCTAATAGTGTTAGAGAAAAATAATAAAATTGCCATGGGCTGCCAAAAGAACCAGTAGATCCATTTTGGAAGAAGTGCAGCCAGAGTTCTCCTTGGAGAACAAGATGGCCAAACTTTGTCTTCTCATACTTTGGACATATTTCAGAAGGGACCAGTTGCTGGAGAAGGATATCAAAGTTTGGTAAGGTGGAGGGTCAGAGAATAAGAAGAAGACCCCCAAAGAGATGGATTGGCCAAGTTGCAGCATTGATGGACTCAAGCGTGGTAACAATAAGGTTGGCCCAGGATCAGGCAGTGTTTCATTCTGCTGTGCATAAGGTCGTTACGAGTCGGTACGGACTCAATAGCACCTAACAACAACAACAATAGCTGATAAAATTGGAAGTCATTGTTGTTAAGTGCCATTGATTCAATTCTGACTCATAGTGAGTTTCTATAGGGTTTCCAAGGAGCGGCTAATGAATTCAAACTGCCTACCTTGAGGTTCAAAGGAGCTCTGGTAGTGTAGTGGTTACGAGTCGGGCTGCGAGCCGCAAGGTCAGCAGTTCGAAACTACCAGCTTTTCCACGAGAGAAAGATGAGGCTTTCTGCTCCCAGAAAGATTTACAGCCTCAGAAACCCTGTACAGGGTCGCTATGAGTTGGAAACAACTCCACACAACAACATAGGTAATTAGTCCAGTGCTTATCCTATGGTGTGTTATAAACTATACTATCATTTTGCCAGGTAAAAAGCTTTTCCTGAAAGTGTCCATGCTGTTGTTAGGTACCATGGAGTCCTAACTAACTCATAGCAATCTTATGCATGATAAAAGAAAATACTGCCTGGTCTTAGCCCAAATTTGCAGTCATCAATATGCTTGTACCCACTGTAGCAGCCCCTGTGCCAATGCATCTCATTGTGGGGGGAGGTCTTCCTCTTTTTCAATGAACCTCCCTTTTTCCAAGAATGAGATCCCTATCCAGGGACTAGTCCCTCATAATCGTATGTCTGAAGTATTGAAGACAAAGTTGGTCCATCCTGGCTTCTAAGGACGATTCTGGTTGTACTTCATCCAACACAGTTTTATTTGTTCTTTTGGCATTCCATAGTACTTTAATTTTGGGGGGTGGGGTTTGTTTTAAGGAAGACAAGAGATCCCATCTTCTAATTTATAAAT
>NW_006408591.1:7583005-7599541 GCF_000296735.1 Chrysochloris asiatica | reverse complement strand
AGTATTTTTGATATTTGTAATATATGGAGGCTTGCTTTGTGACCTAACACATGGTCAATTCTGGAGAATGTGCCATGTACACTGGTGAAGAATGTATATTGTGCTGCTGTTTGTTTGAATGCCTATACATGTTTATGAGGCCAAGTTGTTTGATTGTGCTGCCTAGTTCGTCTGCAACTTTGTCAAGTTTCTTTCTGGTTGTTGGGTCCCTTTTCAAAAATGGCATATTAAAATCTCCAACCATAATTATAGATTTTTCTGTTTCTTTCTTTAATTCTGGTAGGGTTTGCTTCATATGTGTCTTGGTGCTCTTTAATTGGGAGCATAGATATTTACTATGTTTATTTCATCTTGCTCAATTGACCTTCTGATCATCAGACAGTGTCCTTCTTTATCTTTTATGCTGGTTTTTGTCTTAAAGTTTACTTCATCAGAGATTAGTATTGCCACTCCTGCTTGTTTATTATTGCAGTTAGCTTGGTATATTTTTTTCTATCCTTTAACTTTTAGTCTGTTTTTGTCTTTGTAAGGTGTGTCTCTTACATGCTGTATATTGAAGAATCTTGTTTTCTTTTCCATCCTGTCACTCTCTTTCTCTTCAGTCGTGCATTTAATCCATTGACACTCAAGGTATTTATCAATAGGCATGAATTAATTGTTGCCATTATGTTAACTTTTTGATAGTGCTGTTTTTTCCTTTGTTCTGCTTGCCTTCTTTTGCTGAATTTGTGGGTTTGGTTCTATTTCTTCTTGGTTTCTTTTTAGTTTTCATGTTTCCTTGTTCTTCTTGGATGTTCATTTTCATGGTAAGTTGTGAAGTATTAATTTTATTTGGTGTTACTCTATAGTCTATTAGCTTTTCCCTCCATTTAAGACAGTTTATTTTGACATTTTCAAGGACTTCATTCTTCCTGGATCAACTAGCAACACTCATGAAAGCAGCAGTCAAGAAATCAAATGATGTATTGCATTAGACAAATCTGCTGCACAAGACCTTTTTAAAGTGTTTAAGAACAAATATATCAGCTTGAGGAATAAGGTGCGCCTGACCCAAGCCATGGTATGTTCAGTAACCTCATATGCATGTGAAAGCTGGACAGTGAATAATGGAGACTGTAGAAGAATTGATGCTTTTGAGTTATGTTGTTGGAAGAGAATATTGAAAGTGCTATAGGCTGCCATAAGAACAAATAGATCCGTTTTGGAAGAAGTGCAGCCAGAGTGCTCCTTGGAGGCCAACATGGCCAAACTTCATCTCTCATACTTTGGACATATTTTCAGGAGGGACCAGTTACTGGAGAAGGATATCATGTTTGGAAAGGGAAGCATTAGAAGAAAAGAGGAAGACCCCCATTGAGATAGACTGGCCAAATGACAGCATCGATGTAATCAAGCATGGCAACAATAGTGAGGTTGGCCCAGGATCGGGCAGTGTTTCGTTCTGTGTGCATAAGGTTGCTATGACTTGGTACTGACTCGATGACACCTAACATCAGCAACAACAATGGCAAGTGATCATGAACATTTCTTCATATGTTTGTTGGCTGCCCGTATCTCTTCCTTGGTGAAGTGTCTGTTCATGTCCTGTGACTATTTTTTAATTGGGTTATGTGTCTTTTTCTTGTAGAGGTTTTGCAGTTTCATATATATTTTAGAATTAGTCCCTTTTTCTATGGGTTGTTGCAAAAGATTTTTCCCATTCTTTGGGTTCCCTTTTTATTCTTTTGGTGAAGTCTTTTTATGCACATAATTTTTAATTTTTAATATGTTCCATTCATCTATATTGTCTACTTTTGTTTGTGTAGTTTTAAAAATGTTTTGTAGTCTGTGTTTTGCCTAAATTAGAGCCCTCACATTTGTCCATATTTTTTTATTGATCACCTTTTGTTGAATGCTCTGTATGTATCTGTGGAGTCCAGCTGCTTGATTGTGTTGTTTATTTCTTTTGTGTATTTGTTGAGTTTCTTTCTGGTTGTTCTGTCCATTTTTTAAAGTGGTGTATTAAAATAGCCCACTATTGTTGTAGGTTCATTTATTTATTTCTCCAAATCTATTAGTGTTTGCTTTATATATTTTGGAGCTTTTTCATTGGGAGCATAGATATTAATGCCATCTTGTTCAGTTGTCCCTTTAATCATGAGATAATATCCATGATTTTTCTATTATGCTGGTTTTTGCATTAAAGTTTATTTTATCAGAGAGTAGTACTGCAACTCCTCTTCATTTTTTATTGTAATTAACTTGGGTTTTTTTTTCCATCCTTTGACTTTTAATCTGTTTTTTTCTCTGTGTGTAAGATGTGTCTCTTGCAGACAGCATATTGAACGATCTTGTTTTCTTATCCACTCTTCCACCCTCCATCTCTTAACTGGTACATTTAATCCATTTACATTCAGTGTAATTATCAATAGGTATGGATTAATTGCTGCCATTATGTTGGTTTTTTTTGTGGTGTTTCTGCTTTCTTTGTGCTGTGTGTCTTCCTTTGCTGAATTCATACTTGTTGTTTTCTTTCTTGTGAGTTTCCTCACAGTTTTAATTTTTCCATGTTCTTTTTGGATTTTCATTTTTGTTGTATGTTGTGAAGTGTTAATTTTCTTTGAGGTTACCTTATATTCCATTAACTTTTCTCTCCATTTAGTGCAGTCTATTTTATCCTATAATCGACTTGACCTTCTCACCACCTGGATCTCTGTTCCTACATGTTTACCTTCTTTAACATTGTAATTGTTTTGATCATAGACTGACCTCTCAGATCCTCTGAGTTTCTTCTTATAGTTTTGTTCTGATCTCAACTCTTTCATTTGTCGATTGAGTGCTGGGAGATGCTGCCACGTATGTCAATCTCTGGTTGTTGTCTGTTCTTGTTGGTTCTCAGTCCACAGAACTCCCTTTGTGATGATTTTTATCACAGGGTCGGCTTTGGCAAAATCCCTTAGCTTCTGTTTATCCTGGAATGTTTTTATTACACCATCATATTTGATTGATAGCTTTGCTCGATAAAGGATTCTTGTTTGGCAGGGTTTCGGTTTTTTTTTTTTTTATAGCTTCCAGTTTTTTATAGATGTCTCCCCATTGCCTTCTTGCCTGCATGGTTTCTGCTGAGAAATCAGAGCTTAATCTGACTTGCTTGCCTTTGCATGTAACACTTCTCTTTTTCCTAGCTGCTTACAGGAGTGTCTTCTTATCTTTGATTTTGGGGAGCTTGATTATTTTATGTTTTGGTGATTGTCTTTCAGGGTCTATCTTTCCTGGGGTTTGTTGAGCTTCTTGAATGCTTGTCTTTTCACTTTTCAGGGTGTTAGAGATATTTTCTTCCAGCAGCTCTTCAAGTATCTCCTCTGTGGACTTGTGTGATTCTTCCTGCTCTGGAATGCCAATAATTCTTAAGTTATTCCTCTTCATGTTGTCCAAGATGATTCCAAGACCTTCTTTGTATTTTTTTATTCTTTGTTCTTCTTGCTCTTCTATCTTAACAGTATTTGGAGATTTGTCTTCCAGATCACTAGTTCTGTCTTCTATCTCTTCAATTCTACCTCTTTGCCCTTTCAGTGTATTGTCTATTTCTGATATTAATGGTTTGGACCTCTTTATGTAGGTTTTGAATTGTTTCCAGTGCTGTATCTATCTTATTTGATTGTTCTTGTAGTGCTTTCCTAACTTCTTCCTTATTTTTCTCAACTCCATTGTAAAGTGTTTTGAAATATTTTATAATCATTTTTCTGAATTCCTTCTCTGGCATTTACAACGCCTGCCATCCCTCCAGAATGGAGTCCAGGTCTACCTACAGGTCATTTGTGTCATACATTTTATCTTGTGTCTGGACATGTGCTGATATGGTCATCTATTTTTGCTCATTGGACATGTTCATTGGTTAGCTGTGGCCTTAATACTTAATGGAGTGTGTGTTTTGCTATTTTTTTATGCTTTATGATTTCCTTCAGGTGTATGTGACCAGGATGTGGGCTTCCCTTTTCACTCTTCTTATTACTCAACTCATAGTAACTTTTACAGGTATTTTCTGCTTCCCTGGTGTATGGCAGTTGGTATTGGTTCTTGTCTTGATTGTGGGGTTTTATAGGGGGTGATTGTAGCTTGAGTTTATGGCAGCAATTGCTGTCTCTTCTTGGGTAATATAGGGAGAGAAAGAGCCCCCTAAAGATAAAGGAGGGAACCAAAAAAAAAAAAAAAAGCAAAAACAAAAACAAAACAAAAGCAGCAACAGCAACAGCAACAGCAAAACAAAGAAACAAACAAACAAAAAAAACAGTTTGGATACTGTAGTCTATAATCGTAGAAAAGAGAGAAGAGAAAGAGAAGAAGAAGAAAATCTGTAGCCTAATATGAGTATGACTTTAATGTCCTCTTTCATCTTCTTGCCTTCAAAGCCACCTGCTAAATTTCAAGATATCACTGTTGTTTGTTATGCTATACCTCAGGATTTAATTTTTGGCCAGTTTTGATTTTAGACTCTCTCCCACTTAACACTCCCTGTTCTGGCCTTTTCCCTATTAATAAATGGTTCAGGGCCAGCTGTGGCTGTTTTGTGCTGCTGGTTGATTTTAAGGGGGAACTGGTCCTTTGACCACTGAGAGGATCAGTGCACATGTCTGGTAGAAGAACTGACCATTGGTTAGGGTAGGGGTGTCCACTCATTCAGGCACCCTCTCTAGTCATTAGAGTGGAGGTGTCCAAACAGCTAGAGGCCAATGAATAGATACCAAAAAAATAAAAATAAAAACCAAACAAAGAATATCGTTTACCTTTGTCTCCAAGGTTCCTGCAGTCCATGGTGGGTCTGCTTGTTTTTGACATTTGGTGTCACCCAAGTTGTCAGCTCCAGGCTGTTCTGCCTGGAAGTTTCAAAAGTACGAGATTTCTTGCTTCTGATACAAGTTTCACTAGCTATAAGCCTTCAAACTTTAAAAACATTCCTAAATATGTGGTTCAGTTTTGGAGCTCTCCCTTAAACCCACTTTGCCTGATATTCTGTGTTATTGCTGATAGAGATCTTCACTGCACCTCTACCCTATTCACCATCAAACCCTGCCTCCTATTCACTTCTTTTGTCTCTTCATTTTTCCATTTGGTTTAGCATCTCCATGCTACAGAGCAAATTTTAGAGTATATTCTGACATTCATTTTTGTCTTTTCCTTCTTTCTTGTCGACTGAATGTCCTTATGATATTTTTCCTTTCTGTTGTTCTTGATGTCATCCTATACATCTTTGGGTCTTTGATTATTAATGTCCAATGGATCAATATTGTTCTTGACATGATCCCTAATTTCAGGTGGGATATGCTTACAGTTATATTTTGAATCTTGTGCACTTGTTTTAATTTTCTTCACTTTCATCCTGATTTTGCATATGAGTCACTGATGGTCTGCTCCACATTCTGTTCCAGACCTTGTTTGAGCTTATAACACAAAACTTCAACCATTTTTTCCCACAGATTTAGTAAATTTGATTTATGTGTATTCTATTTGTTAGGTGTATGTGTAATGTCTTTTATAATGTTTAAAAATATTTTTTCAATGAAGAAGTAATTGGTCTTGCTAAATTGTATCATGCAATCTTTAGCATCATTTCTATCACCAGGGTTATATTTTCCAATTAGTGATCCCTCTTCTTTGCTTCCTGGTGTGATGCTGTGGGTTAAGGTGCTGACTGTAAAGCAGGTTTGATCCAAAAGGTCAGCAGTTGAAACTCACCAGCCACTCTTCAGAAACCCTATACAGGTTCACTAGGGCCAGAACCGACATGACAACACTTAACAACAACAACAATTTCTTACTTTCTAACCTTTGTGTTCCAGTTGCCATTAATTATCAAAACATCTTGATTGCATGTTTGACCAATTCATACTGAAGAAATTGGTAGAATTGTTCAATTTCATCATCACTGGCTTTAGAGGTTGATGTTTAAATTTGTTATAATAGGTGTCTTAACTGGTCTTCCTTGTATCACAGACAGTCTTATACTTCAAGATAGATTGTGAAATGTTCTTTTTTATGATGAATGCAATGAGATTCCTTTTCAATTTGTCATTCCTGGCATAGAAATCCAATGTGATTATGAGATTAAAAATTGCCAATTCCAGTCCATTTCAACTCACTGTTGCCTAGGATATTGATATTTATGGGTTCAATTTCATTTTTGAAAAAATTCCAATTTTCAAGATTCATACTTCATACCATCCTTGTTCCAATTGTTAATGCATATTTATAGCAGTTTTTCTTCATTTTGCTTTGTGGCCCATCAGAAGATCAAAGTCCTATAATCTTTTCTTCCTTCACATCATCACAGTCAACTCTACTTTGAAGACATAGGTCTTCCCATGTAATATTTTGAATACCTTTCAACCTGAGGTGTTCATCTCCCAGAACTATGAATGACAGTATTCTGGTGCTTATTATCATAGTTTAATACTAAATATTCTGGTGCATTCTGACAGTGTTCCACTGCTATCCATAAGGTGTTTAGTGACTAAATATTCTGAAGCAATCCTTGCTCCTTCTTCCTTGTCTTTCTTTGTCTGGAAGCTCATCTGAAACCTGTCCATCACTGGTAACCCTTCTGGTTTTTAAAATACAGGAGACATTGATTCCAGAATCATAGCAACCTGCAAGCCAGCACAGTATCTCAAAGAGACAGACAAGTGTTAGAAAGCACTCAATCACAAGGTCAATTTGAATCACAAGTTTACTGGTTCAAACTCACCAGCTGCTCCTCAGAAATATTATACAGGATAAGTCAGAACTGACTGGATGGCACTTACCAACAACAATAACAATATACAAATAAGGATGTGATGGCACAGGATAAGTGCTAGACTGATAGCCACAGGTCAGCTATTCAAACACATGAGCCATTCCCAGAATCCCTTAATAGCATTGCTGTGTTGGAACAAACTTAATGGCACACAGTGACATTATAGCATGCACATATGTAAGATATTTTATCTTTTAATAAAAACATTATTTGATCACTGTCAAAGCCAGTTGCATAGAAAAATCAGAAAGATTATGAACTGAAGAGCTAGAATTCAAGATATCTAAGTTCCATCATATTTACCATTACTCACATCACACTAATGAAATGATAATATGAGGGTGAGTCAAAAATTATCCACATTCCAGTTATATTAAAATGCTGACCATGGCTGATTACAATATTAAGCATGAATGTGAAATGATCCTGTCAAATAGAGGAGTGTGTTTTGTGGAAAATAATTTTCAGATCATCTATGGCAGTGCCTATGAAATAATCCATGGCAGACTTACGATTTGTAAAGTTTGTGTGCAAGGCACCCTGAAACAAATCATGTAAGAGCATAAACAGAAACATTTGCACATCTGCAAAAGCAATTTGAACTGATACTCAAAGGAATGTAAATCTTTCTGAAAAAAAAAAAAAAAAAAGACTACTGATGATGAGACATGTATTCATCACTGTGAGCCTGAGAGTAAACTGCAGAGTACAGAATGGAAACATCCTTTTATGGTCATAATTGCTGACCAAGAAAAAATTCAAAAGTCAACCATCAGCTGGAAAATTGATGCTTATAGGTTTCAGGAATTTTCAAGGACCAGTAATGGAAAACTATCAGGAAAAATGTTCAATATTCAGCAGTGTTCATTTCAGTGAGATGATCTCTGAATTGCTGAAGCCTAAACTTTGGATTAAAAGCAAAGAATTGCAATCAAAGTGTGTTACAATGTTGCATGAAAATGCATGACTGCACACCTCAGCTTATACTGTTGAAATTCTGCAAAAACTTCGTTTTGATGTGTTAAAGCATCCCTCATATATTACTGATCTTGCTACAACGGAATTTCATCTGTATGGACTCCTGAAAGCAGACATTCAAGGATGAAGATTCATTTCTGAGGAAGAAGTGAAGACAGAGGTGCATTCATGGCTTGTAGCTCAGACTAAAACATTTTTTTATAAGGGACCACAAAAGCCCGATGACAGATGGAAGTGTATTGAAAAGTGTAATAAAAAGCATTGAGATAATATTTTTTTTAAATGATGCATTTGTCTTTTCTAAAAGTTGATTAAAATAAATTCTACAGCCAGAGTGTGGATATTTTATGACTCACCGTAGTACTAATAATGAATACTAATAATAAGAAATAATGACTATATACTGAGCACTTACTATGTGCTGGCACTATGCTAAACATTTGTTGTTGTTAGATGCCATTGAGTCAGTATTGAAACATAGCAACCCTATGCACAACAGAATAAAACACTGCCTGGTGCTGGATCAACCTCACAACTGTTGCCATGCTTGAGTCCACTGAGTCTACCACTTTGCCAATCCATATCACTAGGGCTCTTCCTCTTTTTCTCTGACCCTCTGCCTTACCAAATGAAATATCTTTCTCTAGTGACTGCTCCCTCCTGACATTGTGTGCAAAGTATGAAAGACAAAGTTTGGCAATCCTGACCTCCAAGGAACACTCTGGCTGCACTTCTCCAAACACAGACCTGTTTGTTCTTTTGACAGCTCTGGTAGCATAACGGTTACAATAGGGCTGGGAATCACAAGGTCAGCAGTTCGAAACTGTCAGCTGTTCTGCGGGAGAAAGATGAGGTATTCTGCTCCCGTAAAGATTTACAGTTTTGGAAATCCTGTATAGGGTTGCTCTGAGTCGGAACTGACTCCATGGCACACAGCCAGCCAGCCAATGGCACTTTCAATATTCTCCTCCAACACCATAACTCAAATGCATCAATTTTTCTATGATCTTCCTTCGTCACTGTCCAGATTTAGCATGCATATGAGATTACTGAAAACACCATGGCTTGGATCAGATGCACCTTAGTCCTCAAGATGACATCTTTGTTCGTCAACACTTTAAAAAATGTCTTGTACAGCAGATTTGTCTGATGCAATACGTTGTTTGATTTCTTGACTGCTGCTTCCATTAGTGTTGATGGTTGATTCGAATAAAAAGAAGTCCTTGACAACTTCAATCTTTTCTCCGTTGATAAGTATGTTATTTGTCCAATGGTGAGGATTTTTGTTTTCTTTACATTGAGATGCAATCCAAACCAAAGGCTGTGGTTTTTGATTTTTATCAGTATTTTAAGTCCTCTTCATTTTCAGCAAGCAAGGTTGTATCATCTGCATATCACAGGTTGTTAATGGATCTTCCTCCAATCCTGATGCCACATTTTTCTTCATATAATCCAGCTTTTCAGATTATTTGCTCAGCATACATGTTAAATTGTTGTTATTGTGAGGTGCCATTGAGTCAGTTCCAACTCATAGCAACCCTATGCACAACAGAATGAAACACTACCTGATCTTGGGCCAACCTCACAATTGTTGCCATGCTTAAGCTCATTGATGCTGCAAGTATGCCAATCCATCTCTCTGGAGGTCTTCCTCACTTTCTCTGACCCTCCACCTTACTAAATATGATATCCTACTCCAGCGACTGGAACCTCCTGACAACATGTCTAAAGAATGAGAGATGAAGTTTGGCCATCATGGCCTCCAAGGAACACTCTGGCTGCACTTCTTCCAAAACAGATCTGTTGGTCCTTTTCACAGCCCATGACACTTTCAATAATCTCCTCCAACACTATGACTCAAAAGCATCAATTCTTCTACTGTTTTCCTTATTCACTGTCCAGCTTTCACATGCATATGAGCTTATTAAAAATGACAGACCATGGCTAGGGTAAGGTGTACCTTAGTCCTCAAGCTAACATCTTTGCTCTTCAACACTTTAGAAAGGTCTTCTGCAACACATTTGCCTAATGCAATACTTCATTTAATTTCTTGACTGCTGCTTCCATGAGTGTTGATAGTTGATCAAAGTAGACTGAAGTCCTTGGCAACATCAATCTTTTCTCCATCGATAAGAATGCTGTTTATTAGTCCAGTTGTGAGGATTTTTTGTTTTCTTTACATTGAGATGCAATCCATACTGAAGGCTGTGCTCTTTAATCTTCATCAGTAAATATTTTTAAGTCCTCTTCACTTTCAGCAAGCAAGATTATATCAGCAGCATATCGCAGGTTGTTAATGAGTCTTCCTCCAATCCTGATGCCATGTTTTTCTTCATAAAACTTAGCTTCTTGGATTATTTGTTCAGCATACAGGTTGAATAAGTATGGTGATAAATTCAATGCTGTCACACATTTTTCTTTAATTTTAAACCTTTCAGTATTCCCATGCTCTGTTCAAACAACTGCCTCTGGGTCCATGTACAGATTTCTTATGAACACAACTGAGTGTTCCAGAATACTCATGCATCACAATGTTGTCCAGAGTTTGCCCTGATTCACACAATCAAAAGTAAACATAGTCAATAAAGCACAGGTAAACATCTTTCTGGTATTCTGTTTTAAGCCAAGATCCATCAGAGATCAGCAATGATATCTCTTGTTCCATGTCCTCTTCTGAATCCAGCTTGAACCACTGGAAGTTCTCTGTCAATGTATAGATGCAGCCATTTCTGTATTACCTTTTGTAAAACTGTACTCTCATGGGATATCAAAGATCTTCTTTTATATCTACATCATTTAATAAATTCCCAGATAATCTTTCAATAATGAAAGTTGAGGCTTGATTTTTTTCTTCAGTTCCCCCAGCTTGAGAAATGTTGAGACTGTTCTTCCCATTGGGTTTTCTGACTCCAGGTCTTTGCACATTTCATTTAATATTTGACTTTTTGCTCTAGAGTTGACCTTTGAAATTTTAGGTTCAGCTCTCGTACATCCTCCTTTCTTTCATTTGCTTTAGCATCTCTACACTGCACAGCAAATTTCAGTGTCTCTTCTGACATCCATTTTTATGTTTTCCTTCTTTCTTGTCTTCTTAATAACTTTTTGCTTTCTTCAAGTATGATGTTCTTGATGCCATCCCATAACTCTTCTGGTCTTTAGTCTTTAGGGTTTAATGTATCAAATCTGTTCTTCAGATGATCTCTAAATTCAGGTGGGATATATTCAGGATTATATTTTGTCTCACATGGATTTGTTTTAATTTTCTTCAGCTTCAGCCTGAATTTGCATATGATCAATTGATTGTCTGTTCCACAATCTTCCTCTGGCCTTGTTGTAGCTGAAACAAGAGAGCTTTTCAACTGTCTCTTTCCACAGATGTAGTCAATTTGATTTCTGTGCATTTCATCTGGTGAGGTCCATGTGTATAATCATCTCTTATGCTATCTAAAGAAGATATTTAAAATGAAAAAATCATTGGTTTTGCAGAATTTTATCATGCAATCTCCAACATCCTTTCTATCACCAAGGTCATATTTTCTATTTACTGATCTTTGTTTCTAACCTTTGCATTCCAATCACCAGTATTGGTCACTGCATCTTGATTGCATGTTTGATCAATTTCAGATTGGAGAAGTTGGTAGAATTCTTCTATGTCTTTCTCACTGGCTTTAGTGGTTGGTGCATAAAGTTGAATAATAGTGGTATTAACTGGTCTTCATTTGGGCTCATGGATAATATCCTGTCACAGACAGCATTGTACTTTATGACTGATCTTGATATATTCTGTTTGGCGATGAATGCAACACCATTCTTCTTCAATTTGTCTTTCCCAGCATAGTAAACCATGTGGTTGTCAGATTCAAAGAGGTCAGTATCAGTCCATTTCAGCTCATTAATGCCTATCATACTGATGTTTATGCATTCCATTTCATTTTTACAATATCTAACTTTCCTAGATTCATATTTAGTAGATTTCATGTTTCAATTATTAATGGATATTTACAGCTATTTCTCTTCATTTTGACTTGTGATCTATCAGTAAATGAAGATCCCGAGGGCTTTACACCCACGGGCTTTATTCCATTAGGGTTATCAAGGTTAACTGTACTTTGAGGAGGCAGCTCTTCCCCAGTCACATTTTACAGCACTATATATGACAGTATTTCTTTGCTATTCATAATGTTTTCAGTGACTACATATTCAGATTTAGTTCATCTCTCCTTCTTCCTATTCTGTCTTCATCTGGAAGCTCATCTGAAACCTGTCCATTATGGGTGATCATGTTGGTATTTAAAATGTCCTTGGCATATCTTCTAGAATCACATCAATTCACAAGTCACCATAGTATGACAAACATACAGATGAGTGGTGGTGCTAAACAGTTACAGATTATTTAATACAGTTATGCAACATATTACTTTATCTGATTTAAAATGAAAAATACATTAATTGAGTTAAAGGTTAAATTCACCATTTTTAAATACCCAATGCACCATTTCTATTTCATTAATCTTTGTCAAGATCTGAAACTTTTAAACTCATCACAGGAGGGAGACAAGTCAAATTTTACTCTCCTACAATGATAAGGTGGAGGGTCAGAGAAAAAGAGGAAGACCTCTAACGAGATGGACTGGCCAGGTGGCATCATTGACGGACTCAAGTGTGGCAGCAGTGGTGAGGTTGGCCCAGGATCAGACATTGTTTCATTCAGCTGTGCATGGGGTCGCTATGAGTTGGTTCCGATTCGATGGCACCTGACAACAACAACAACAACCAGAAATACTATTTTAGAATAATACATTTCTGTGAATGTAATAAAAAGACACACAGCAATGCCGGAACTTACAAATAGTACCTATTTGTCCTAGCCATGATGGCTTGATAATCAGAACTCGAGTAGAGGAAGATTAAAAAAAAAAAAAAAAAAAAAAAATTGGTTAAGGAAATGAGGGCAAATTGCTACAATTTGATGAACTTAGCCTATACTTATAGTTGTAGAAGCTCAAAATAGCAACTGGGAGGGAAGGAGTATTCTCCTCATCAAGTATTAATGTTCTCCCCATTGTAAATAGGGTAGATAGGTATAGGCAACTTAGACATTGACTACCTCAAATGAGAGGGTGATAAAGGCACAAAGTGACAAATTTTCAAGAGGAAGTTTAAAGAATGTGCAGGGAAAGGTAGAGTCCTCTCTGAATTATTTTCATCTTGTCTAGATGGGTCTGTTACAAAGAAATGGGGATATGAGTCTTTTGATTTAATAGTGAATAATTGTTATTCTGACTAAATGTAAAGGTAGAAGTTTTGTAACAAAAATGGGAGGATAGTTAATCCAACGTTCCAGAAACAGAGGACCCAAAGACAATCTAGGGAGAAGAGCCTGATAAGAATGTAGGGCCCTATCCAGAGAAGCAGTGACACCAGAGATTGAGGCAGAGATGAGGACGTGGAGAAAGAGAGCAGCTGAGGACTTTGGACTCATGGAAAGAGGGGGTCTGAGTGCTGGCGGCCAGGAGGCAGGCTTATAGAATGTATCCTTTGGTTGTTTAAATTATTATATATTCCTGACTGTTTTTGTGTACACCCTCCTCATAAAAAAAAAAAAAAAAAAAAAAAAAAAAAAAACCCAGAGGCAATAGAAGCAATTACTGTTGAATGATGTTACATGGAAGAGATTGCAATAAAACAATGGTATAAAGCCTATGTTCACTCTTGTAAACTATCACTCAGTTTGCAATAAAATTAAAACAAACAAGCAAAAAACCTTAATGATATAGTTTGCATTGACAAAGTAGTGAAATCACCCACTTTCTTGCACTTAAGAAAGGATATCAGAATACAATTGATTGAATGTGACTTTATTATAATGGTAGTTTTCAATCCACTCTAAGTAGATACTTTATAAACTTTGCTACTTTAGTATACATTGAAACTGATTATGACACAAGATTGGTGGTTCAAACTCATGAGTTGCTCCTCGGACACCCTATACAGGGTTGCTATAAATCAGGAGCACCTATGGCACTTAACCAAAACAAAGAGCTGTAGCATAAAGCATTGGACTGCAAGGCCAGTTTGAACCAAAAAGTCTATGGTTCCAACTCACCAGCTACTCCTCAAAACCCCATACAGGGTCACTGTGAGTTGGCACCTGCTTGATGGCAGTAAATAACAACCACAACAAATTGAATATAGATACATTAAATGTAATGTAATTGGCACTATTACTAGAAAAAGGATCTCTGGTAGTGTAGTGGTTATGAGTCGGGATGCTAATCTCAAAATCTGTAGTTTGAAACTACCAGCTGTTCCAAAGGACAAAGATGAGGCTTTCTGCTCCTATAAAGATTACAGCCTGGAAAACCTATGCAGGGTCGCTGTAAGTCAGAACCAACTCCATTACACACTATCATTATTAGGAAGGAGTCCTGGTGTGACTATGTATAATAAGCACTGAACTGCTAAATAAAAAGTTGCTGGCTCAAATTCACCAGCTGCTCTTTAGAAAAACTGTGCAGGGTCTCTGTGAGTCATAACTTACTTTACAACACTTCAGATTAATAACAATATTTAAGAAGAACAACAATTATTAGAAAGATATATATATGTTTGATACATGATTTGATTATTTATGTATAAAATATAAATTTTTGATACATAAATTAAATATCCTAGCCATATGTGATGACAGGACTAAAGATATATATAACTGATCTTTTACTTAATTTTGAAGGTGGGAAAGAGAAAAATGAGTGATTAATAAAGTTCTAGAAGACAGAATATTACATAAATAAATATAAATGCACATGTAACTGACAGTACTTCCTTTATTTCCTTGTTCTTCATTTTCTTCTCATCAATCTTCTTTTCTTCCCCTTTCATTCCTACACAGTCTTAAAACCATTAAGTGCAACAAAGAAAGGTGCTGGAAAGTGTTGATGGTAAGAAGGCTTTTCAAAGCAGGGGATGTTGAAGCCCAATTAGGATCAAGAGGCCAACCAGGCCAGCAGAGGTTGTGGCAATGATTAGATATATACAAATTGATTGATAAAATAAGGATAATTGGAGCCAAAGTTATCACTGTCAGAGAAACATCTTACAAATATGGAAAGGGATAAAAGTCAAAGAGGTTGAACAAACCTTGTAGTTGAAAATTATTAGCATGAATGTATGGTCTTGATTGATATTCATAAGCAAGGACTTCTGGTGTACTGACTTTGAACCACAGGATCAGCAGTTTAAACTCATCATCTGTTCCTTAGAAATCCTTTACATGGTTGCTACAAGTTAAAACTGACTCAATGGCACGTAACAACAACAACAAAGCAAACATCATGATAAACATACATATGTTATTGTTGTTGTTAAGTGCTATCAAGTCAGTTCAAACTCACAGCGACCCTGTATAAGGTTTCCAAGGAGCAGATGGTGAGCTTGAACCATCGACCTTGCTGTTCAAACCAATCTTGCAGTCCAGTGCATTAACCCACAGTGGTATACCAGGACTGCAAAACTTATAAATAGCAGTTGAACACTGTAAGATAGCACCAGAGTACTGAATATTAAAACATGATGAATAAATAGTACCACGATATTGTCAGATATAGTGCCAGAAGATACACTTTCAGTTGGAAGGAACTCAAATTATGATTGTTGAAGATCTGCCTTCTGGAAGTAGAATTGACTGAGCTGATGTGAATGTAAACTTCATTTGCTCATGGGGCACAACTCAAAATAAAGAGAAATGGCTATAAACATCCATTAAAAATCAGAATATGTAAGGTACAAAGTATGGATCTCAGAAAATTGGAAGTTGTCAAAAATAAAATGCCATGTATAAATAACAATATCTTTATACGTAAGCATTTGTTGTTGTTAAGTGCCATCAAGCTGATTCTGACCCACAGCAACCCTGTCTAGCATTTCCAAGAAGTGGCTGGTGAGCTTGAACCACAGATCTTGCAGTTCAAACAGCTTTGCAGTCTGGTACATTAACCCACAGCACCACACCAGGCATTAGTGAGCTTAAATGGACTGATATTGGCCATTTTGAATCTGACAATCATATGATTGACTATGCCGAAATGACAAATTGGAAAGGAATGGCATCACATTCTTCATAAGTAAGCAACATTTCAAGATGTCTTGTATATTGCTGTCTATGATAGTATAATACCTATACTCCTATATTTTCCTGTCATAATTTAAGGTCCATTATTGGTCATTTCTTCCTGGATCTTACATTACTCTTTTACCATAATTCATTCCAGAATAATTATATTAATGAGCTGACCACCATGTTAATTTATTATAATGGCATTATGATTAGCTTCTCAGTCTCTACAAGTCAGTCTTAGCCTTCTCTGCACATGCCTGATTTTGGGAAACTGCCCCTTTATTAATCTTCTATTTGTGCTTTCAGATTGATTGAGACATTTCTGCTTTTTTTCTATGGCTGATCTGTAGTCAACTGCTCTTCCCTATTCTAACTGTTTATATAAATACTTCCTCTTAGTCTATTTACTAAGAGGGTCTGGAGGCAGGAATACAGAGTCTATCTGTGAACAAAAGTAACACCCAAATTTTCATGTGAAATTGTTAATCTTCATTAAAAGCAACCAATACTCCTTTGATAAATGTCTTATTTTAGGGCAGAAGCAGCGCAAATTAAGATTTTAGTCACATAACTTCTTGCATTGTGTTGTTGTCAGGTGTCATCGAGTCGGAACCGACTCATAGCGACCCCATGCACAGCAGAACGAAACAATGTCCGATCCTGGGCCAAC
>NW_006408591.1:7577917-7581597 GCF_000296735.1 Chrysochloris asiatica | reverse complement strand
CCATTCTGGGTAGCCAATGTCCAAGTTGCCCATCCCTGTCCTCTCCGTATGCGGAAGACTTGGGAATGATCCTCGCTGTGAAGACTGGTTCACTCTTTTGAGCTATTGCTTCCATAGGTGTGTGTCAAGTTCATCAAAGTGTATCAGATTACTCTTTTTTTTTTCCTCTTCTTTCTTCTTCTGTTTCAGCTCTGATCATCCAGCCATTGAAGCCAGGTCAAGTGGGTATTATCTGCAAGTGTGGGTATACTTATGCATGTGCCCTCTCTTCTTATCAACTGGATGCTTCACTCTCCACTCTAGTTCTCTGTGGCTATGCCACTGACTCTGGGTCCAACAGTCCCCTTGACATAGCACACTGCTGGCCAACCAGGTCTCCATCTGGGTTGTCAATAGTCTATTGAGCATTCATAGCTTCATTGCTGCTTTTCCCTCACTTCCCCTTATCGGTGATGAAAGTGGTCACCAATCAGTGCATCCATTCCCATTAAGCCTTAGTCTTAGAAGGGGGTTTGCCTTGAGGGGGACCTGACCACTTGCCTTGATGTCTCCTGGGCAAACCACTTGTTTGTTCTTGTATCCCCCTTTTAGGTATTCCAATCAGTTATTGGCAGAAGATGGACTTACAAGCTTTCTATGGTAGTATTTCTGGCTATTCCTTTCTCTCCCCCTTCAGTATCTATTTTATAGTGGTATGCCAGGAAAACCAAGATTCAACAGACAGCCAAGAATCTGAACATTATATCCTCCCTTTTCCCTATTCAAACCAAGTTTCAATCTCTGTATTCCAGAGCCCTGTTGTTCCAAGGTTTTGCATACCTCATTATTTGCCTCTGTTCTGCTTCGTTTTCACATTCATCCTAGTGTATTTAATTTCATTGCAGTGATTAAAATCCCCTCCATACCTCATCAAATAACCAAAGGATACATCCCACAGACCCACCCACCCCCACCCCTGGCTGTCAGCAAACAACTCCTCTCCCTCCCTGAGTCCCGTGTCCCTAGCCACTCCATCTATCCATGCCACCATTGTCCCCCCACCATTTTGGGTCTGGGCAGTTTCCTGCCCCCTCCCCCAAGGTATTCCACTTAGTTATAGGTTGGATCTGGGCCCACATGTTTTCTGTTGTTATGCTTCTGGGTCCCCCTCCCCCTCCTCAAGTGTCTATTTCACAATGGGAGGCGAGGGAGACCAAAATTCAAAAGACTGCCAAGCATCCTAGCATTAGTCTCTTCTTTCCCCTCTTTCCAGCCATGCCTCAATCCCTGTATCTTGAAACCCTGTTATTCCAGGGTTGTGCATACCTTGTCATTTAGCTCTGTCTCACCTAGCCCATGCAAACCTGTCAGTTTTCCTTACCACCTTGTTCTTCTTCTTTTTCCCCTCCCCCTTCTTGTGTATTGTCAGGCCCTCCCCCTCCTCTCCCAGGCTTTCCTGTGTCTATTCCCTACCCTATGCTCTTTCTTCCCCTCCCTTCCCAACTCTCATTGCATACATACTGGTGATCAGCACTTATAGTTTTAGATTTTTATTCCCCCTCCCTTTTGGGTGGGTTCTTTTACTTAGTCTTTTAAAATAATGGTCTTATGCAGTATTTCTCCTTTTGTGATTGAATAGTTTCACTCAGCATTATGTCCTCAAGGTTCATCCATGTTATGCAATGGCTTGCAGCTTCTTTGTTGTTCAAGTTAGCATAGTAGTCCATTGTGTTTATGGACCACAGTTTGTTTATTCAATCCTCAATTGATGGGCATTTTGGTTGTCTCCATTTTTTTTGCTATTGTAAATAGTGCTGCTATGAACATTGGTGTGCATATATCAGCTCGTGTTATGATTCATATTTCTTGTGGGTAAATACAAAGTAGAGGAATTGCTGGGTCATATGGTATTTCTATTTCCAAGCTTCTGAGGAAGTGCCATATTGCTTTCCAGAGTGGCTGGACCATTTTGCATTCCCACCAAAAATGTAGGAGGGTCCCAATTTTTCTGCATCCTCACCAGCATTTGTTGTCCTCTACTTTTTTTTAATCTTTGCTGTTATTGCTGGTGTGAGATGATATCTCATTGTTGTTTTGATTTGCATCTCTCTGATGACTAGTAATCGTGAACATTTCTTCATATGTTTGATGGCTGCCCGGATCTTCTCCTTGGTGAAGTGTCTGTTCATGTCCTGTGCCCATTTTTAAATTGGGTTATTTGTCTTTTTCTTGTAGAGGTGTTGTTGTTGTCAAGTGCCGTGGGGTCGATTCTGACCCATAGCGACCCTGTATAGGGATTCCAAGGAGCAGCTGGTGAGCTTGAACCGCTGACCTTGCAGTTCAACCAGCTTGCAGTCTGGTGCATTAACCCACAGCGCCACACTAGGTGTTGTAGTTTCCTATGTATTTTACAAATGAGTCCCTTATCTGATGTGTCATTGCAAAAGATTTTTCCCATTCTGTTGGTTCCCTTTTTACTCTTTTTGTGAAGTCGTTTGATACAACTAAGTTTTTAATTTTTTGTATGTTCCCATTCTTGTCAATTTTTGTTTGTGTACTTTTCAAAATGTTTGGTAGTCTGTATATGCCATGAATTAGCATCTTCACATTTGTCCCTATTTTTTCACTGATGACCTTCATTATTTTGGGATTCACATTTAGGTCTTTAATCCATGCTGAGTTCATTTTTGTATAGGGCATGAGGCAAAGGTCTTGTTTCAGTCTTTTACATATCATTTTCCATTTGTTAAAGAGACTGTCTCCTCCCCATGCAATATGCCTAGGAACTTTGTCGAAAATCATTTGGCTGTATGTGGTTGGTTTCATTTCTTGATTCCTGATTCTGTTCCATCAATCAATGTATCTTTCACTGTACCAGTACCAGGCTGTTTTGAACACTGTAACCATGTATTAAATTTTGAAATCAGTGAGTTGGAGACCTCCAACCTTGTTCTTCTTTTTAAGCAGTGCTTTGCTTATCCTGGGTCTCTTTCCTTTCCATATAAAGTTATTCCATATAAAGTAATTGTCATTGCCATCTCTTTGAAGAATGTTGTTGGAATCTGGATTGGTATTGCATTATATGTGTATATTGCTTTGGGCAGTATGGACATTTTCTCGATGTTGAGTCTTCCTATCCAGGAACATGGAATATTCTTCCACTTCCGTAGGTCTCTTTTAGTTTCTTATAGTAGTGTTTTGTAATTTTCTTTGTATAAGTCCTTTGTTACTCTGGTTATGTTTATTCCTAAATATTTCATCTTTTGTGTAGCTATTATAAATAGTATTGTTTTCCTAATGTCCTTTGCATCGCTATCGTTGTTGCTACAGAGAAATCCAATTGATTTTTGCATGTTGATCTTATACCCTGCCACTTTGATGATTCTTATGATGAAGTCTAGTAGTTTTTTTTTTTTTTTGCTGAGTCTTTGGGGTTTTCTATGCATAGAATCATATCATCCATAAATAAGGAAAGTTTTACTTCCTCTTTGCCAATTTGGATGCCTTTAATTTCTCTATCATGCAATATAACACTGGCTAAAAATCCCAGCACAATATTGAATAGGAGTTGTGATAAAGGGCATCCTTGTCTGGTTCCTGTTCACAGAGGGAAGGCTTTCAGTTTCTCTCCATTGAGAGTGATGTAGGCTCTTGGTTTTGTATATATGCTTTTGATTATGTTGAGGAATTTCCCTTCAATT
>NW_006408591.1:7563314-7574172 GCF_000296735.1 Chrysochloris asiatica | reverse complement strand
TCCATTGACATTCAGTGTAATTATCAATAGGTATGAATTAATTGCTGCCATTATGCTACTTTTTTGGTGGTGCTCTTCGTTATTTTGTTCTGCATTCCTTCTTGCGTTGGGTTTGTGTTTTTTTGTGCTATTTCTTTTCAGTTTTCATGTTTACTTGTTCTGCTTGGAAATTGAATTTTATGATAAGTTGGAAAGTATTAACTTTCTTTGGGGTTACCTTGTAGCCTACTAACTTTTCTCTGCATTTAAGATAATCCATTGTAACCTGTAATTTACCTGGCATCCTCTTCACCCATTTCTCTGTTGCTATCTTTGTCCCTTCTTTGACACTGATATATTTTGATCTTCAGTTGACTGAGTTCCAGGTGGTGTTGCCACACCTGTCAATCTCTGTTGGTTTTCTGTTCTTGTTGGTTTTCAGTCCACAGAACTATCTTTTGGATATTTTGAAGTGCTGGGTTGGTTTTGATAAAATCTCTCAGATTCTGTTTATCCTGGAATGTCTTGATTGCACTATCATATTTGATTTATAGTTTTGCTGGATAGATGATTCTTGGTTGATAGTTTTTTTTCATGTAGGATTTTGTATATGTCTTCCCATTGCCTTCTTGCCTGCATGGTTTGTTCTGAATAGTCAGAGCTTAATCTAATTTGCTTGCCTTTATAAGTGACATTTCTCTTCTCCCGGGCTGTTTTTAGTATTCTTTCCTTGTCTTTGATTTTGGAGAGCTTGATTATTTGATGCCTTGGAGAATTTCTTTTGGGGTCTATCCTTCCTGGGGTACATTGGGCTTCTTGAATGTTTATATTCTCTTCTTTCAACATGTTAGGGAAACTTTCTTCCAAAGTTTTTCAGCTATCTCCTCTGTGTACTTCTCTGATTCTTCCTGTTCCACAATGCCAATAATTCTTACATTATTCCTTGTCATGTTATCCAGCATGAATCGTAGACTGTCTTCAGATTTTTTATCCTTTTATCCCTTTGCTCTTCTATCTTAGCAGTATTGAGAGATTTGTCTTCCAGCACGCTAGTTCTGTCTACGACCTTTTCTAATCTGCTCCTTTCCCCTTTCAGCATATTGTCCATTTCTGATATCTTATTATTGATCATTTGAACATCGTTTTTGCATGTTTTAAACTGTTTCCAATGCTGTATCAATTTTATTTCATTGCTCCTGTTGTAGTTTCCTGAATTCTTCCTGGTTTTCTTCCACCCGTTTTTGGAACATTTGAATTTGTTTCCATATCATTCTTCTGAATTCTTTCTCAGGCATATCCAAAACCTGCTATTCCTCCTCTATAAAGCCTTTTTCTGTATCCAGCTCATTTGCATCAGCTACTCTCTTCTGTTTTAGGATGTGTTTCGATAAGGTTTGTTTCTTTTTATTCAGCATGGTAATTATTTTATTTTTTTTAAGCTTAAGTGAACACTTGAACATTTGTTGTTTGCTTGTGGGGTGTCTCCTGGTGATATGATCAGGAGATAGGTTTCTCTTTTCACATGTAATGCTTAGAGGGTGTTGTTGGGTCTTGTCTCAGTGGTGGAATATTATGGGGTATGCTTAGCTATATGGACACAATTGTTGTCTATTCTTGGGTAACATACGGAGAAAAAGCTCCCCCCTCCAGGAAAGATGTGTGATTAAAATGACCCAAAGCAAAAGTAATATAAATACATAGACTAAAATCACTACTTTGGAACAGAAATGATGCTGTGGTTGACTGTCCCGAGCTACACTGTCAGTGTGTGTGCAATTAGAAGCCTCCAGCAGGGTGTGGGGTGACCACTCTCTCAGACCCCTCCTCTAGTCACTACAGTAGAGGTGTGCAGGTAGATATTGGGGAGTTAATGGGAGAAAGATTGTCCACTATTTTTGTCTCTGAAGGTCACTTAGGTATCTGCATGTGCTCAGTGCAATTCTCAGGATGGTTGTGTCTTGTTATGCTGGGGTTTTACAGATTGCTTTGAATTGGTCCTGCTCAGGGAGCTCGGGCAGTGCTGTGGCCACAGGTTGTAAGGACAGCAGCTCAAAACCCAAGCCACTACTCAGGAGAAAGCTGAGGCACCCTGCTCCCGCTCAGACCCACAGCTCAGAACCCCACACAGGTGGCCTGCCATTGAAACCTACTGCAAGGTGCACTGATGTGAGGGATCCAGCTGGGGAAAATTTTCAATCCATGGGTCCATGAATGACGTCATCAGTTGCGACCCAGCTCCCTCTCTCTGTACAGTGGGAAAACTATCCCACCTGATAAAACTATCCCACCTGATGTTTGGGCTGTAATATGAAAATGCGACAGGGAGAGAGAGAGGGAGAAATGTGTAGTTTCTTGCGTCTCTCTCTTTTCCATTGACATTCAGTGTAATTATCAATAGGTATGAATTAATTGCTGCCATTATGCTACTTTTTTGGTGGTGCTCTTCGTTATTTTGTTCTGCATTCCTTCTTGCGTTGGGTTTGTGTTTTTTTGTGCTATTTCTTTTCAGTTTTCATGTTTACTTGTTCTGCTTGGAAATTGAATTTTATGATAAGTTGGAAAGTATTAACTTTCTTTGGGGTTACCTTGTAGCCTACTAACTTTTCTCTGCATTTAAGATAATCCATTGTAACCTGTAATTTACCTGGCATCCTCTTCACCCATTTCTCTGTTGCTATCTTTGTCCCTTCTTTGACACTGATATATTTTGATCTTCAGTTGACTGAGTTCCAGGTGGTGTTGCCACACCTGTCAATCTCTGTTGGTTTTCTGTTCTTGTTGGTTTTCAGTCCACAGAACTATCTTTTGGATATTTTGAAGTGCTGGGTTGGTTTTGATAAAATCTCTCAGATTCTGTTTATCCTGGAATGTCTTGATTGCACTATCATATTTGATTTATAGTTTTGCTGGATAGATGATTCTTGGTTGATAGTTTTTTTTCATGTAGGATTTTGTATATGTCTTCCCATTGCCTTCTTGCCTGCATGGTTTGTTCTGAATAGTCAGAGCTTAATCTAATTTGCTTGCCTTTATAAGTGACATTTCTCTTCTCCCGGGCTGTTTTTAGTATTCTTTCCTTGTCTTTGATTTTGGAGAGCTTGATTATTTGATGCCTTGGAGAATTTCTTTTGGGGTCTATCCTTCCTGGGGTACATTGGGCTTCTTGAATGTTTATATTCTCTTCTTTCAACATGTTAGGGAAACTTTCTTCCAAAGTTTTTCAGCTATCTCCTCTGTGTACTTCTCTGATTCTTCCTGTTCCACAATGCCAATAATTCTTACATTATTCCTTGTCATGTTATCCAGCATGAATCGTAGACTGTCTTCAGATTTTTTATCCTTTTATCCCTTTGCTCTTCTATCTTAGCAGTATTGAGAGATTTGTCTTCCAGCACGCTAGTTCTGTCTACGACCTTTTCTAATCTGCTCCTTTCCCCTTTCAGCATATTGTCCATTTCTGATATCTTATTATTGATCATTTGAACATCGTTTTTGCATGTTTTAAACTGTTTCCAATGCTGTATCAATTTTATTTCATTGCTCCTGTTGTAGTTTCCTGAATTCTTCCTGGTTTTCTTCCACCCGTTTTTGGAACATTTGAATTTGTTTCCATATCATTCTTCTGAATTCTTTCTCAGGCATATCCAAAACCTGCTATTCCTCCTCTATAAAGCCTTTTTCTGTATCCAGCTCATTTGCATCAGCTACTCTCTTCTGTTTTAGGATGTGTTTCGATAAGGTTTGTTTCTTTTTATTCAGCATGGTAATTATTTTATTTTTTTTAAGCTTAAGTGAACACTTGAACATTTGTTGTTTGCTTGTGGGGTGTCTCCTGGTGATATGATCAGGAGATAGGTTTCTCTTTTCACATGTAATGCTTAGAGGGTGTTGTTGGGTCTTGTCTCAGTGGTGGAATATTATGGGGTATGCTTAGCTATATGGACACAATTGTTGTCTATTCTTGGGTAACATACGGAGAAAAAGCTCCCCCCTCCAGGAAAGATGTGTGATTAAAATGACCCAAAGCAAAAGTAATATAAATACATAGACTAAAATCACTACTTTGGAACAGAAATGATGCTGTGGTTGACTGTCCCGAGCTACACTGTCAGTGTGTGTGCAATTAGAAGCCTCCAGCAGGGTGTGGGGTGACCACTCTCTCAGACCCCTCCTCTAGTCACTACAGTAGAGGTGTGCAGGTAGATATTGGGGAGTTAATGGGAGAAAGATTGTCCACTATTTTTGTCTCTGAAGGTCACTTAGGTATCTGCATGTGCTCAGTGCAATTCTCAGGATGGTTGTGTCTTGTTATGCTGGGGTTTTACAGATTGCTTTGAATTGGTCCTGCTCAGGGAGCTCGGGCAGTGCTGTGGCCACAGGTTGTAAGGACAGCAGCTCAAAACCCAAGCCACTACTCAGGAGAAAGCTGAGGCACCCTGCTCCCGCTCAGACCCACAGCTCAGAACCCCACACAGGTGGCCTGCCATTGAAACCTACTGCAAGGTGCACTGATGTGAGGGATCCAGCTGGGGAAAATTTTCAATCCATGGGTCCATGAATGACGTCATCAGTTGCGACCCAGCTCCCTCTCTCTGTACAGTGGGAAAACTATCCCACCTGATGTTTGGGCTGTAATATGAAAATGCGACAGGGAGAGAGAGAGGGAGAAATGTGTAGTTTCTTGCGTCTCTCTCTTTTTTTTTTTTTTTTTTCAGATGCTTCTACACCATTGTAGCACCATTTTCTGAGTCAGACTGCATTTAGTCCTACCCTCTAACCTATGCCAAGGCAGGGTAGTTGCTGAGGGTGTCCCATCTCCAGATTCCTAACTCACCCATATTTTCCTTAATATCGTGATTTTTTTCACTTGTTAGTGTGGGAAACTGACATCCTGGATCGTATGGTAGATCCGGAGCTCTGGAGTTGTTCTATGAGCACTTCCTTCATGACATCCCACTCCCTTCTCACTGGAGCATACCCTACCTAGGTTTTGTGGCTATAGCCCCAACCAAAAGTCCAAAGTATTTTCAATAGTTTTATATGCATGTGAAAGTTGAGCAGTGAATATGGAAGAACATAGAAGAATTGATGCATTTGAGTTATGGTGTTGGAAAAGAAAATGAAAAGTGCCACAGACTGCCAGAAGAACAAACAAATCTGTGTTGGAAAAAGTACAAATAGAATGCCCCTTAGAATCCAGAATGGTCAGACTTTGTCTCTCATACTTCAGACATATTATCAGGAGGGACCAATCTATGGAGAAGGACATCATGCTTGTTAAAGGGTCAGCCCAAAGGGTCAGCATAAAAGAGGAAGACCACCAATGAGATGGATCCGTACAGTAACAATAGCAAGCTGAAGCATAGAAACAATTGTGAAATTGATACAGAATAAGACAATGTTTCATTATGTTGTGCATAATAAGGTCACTGTGAGTCTGTACTATCAAAATGGTGTCTAACAACAAAGGCTATGTAGATTTCTCCTGCTGCAGCCATGATAATTTAGAAGAAAATGAACAAGTGGGATTTCTCTACACAACTTATAGGCGTGTTACATGTCCCTGGGATGAAAGTAATTAGTAGTTTTCTGCTTTCATTTTTAACTGATTAGCTAGATTTTTATAAAATCTATTTAAACAGATTGTCAGGCTTTGTTTTCACATTTTAACTCTTTAAAATTCAATCTAATTAGGATATAGCCCTTAGTTGTTGGGTGCTGTTGAGTTGGTACTGACTCATGGAGACAGACACTATATTTTGTTTCTGAGGAGTGTCTGGTGGGTTTGCAATGCCAACCTTGTGGTTAGCAGCCCCATGCTTATCCTACAGTGTCACACCAGGACTCCATCTAATGCCATAGAGTTGTTCATTGTTATATGTACAGATATTTGGCAAATCTTTTTGAAATCTCACAGTAAAGAAAAATTGTTTGCTATTTACTTCATCCAAGTCAAATGACTGATGTTATTAAGTTTGCTACTTTTCAGGCACAGAATACATCTCTGGCAGTTACAGTCCTACTACTGGGAGATCTATGAAAGAGACCAATTGATCCTTCATTGTCCAGAGGCTGCCAGTTCCTTTGTTTTTACTTTCATATTACTGATTCTACATGGCAGTTGCAACTCCCACAATTTGATTCTGATAATGACAATGCCTCACATCAGCAAGTGGGGATTTAACAATTACTCAGCTTGTTTGATCATGATAAGCAAGTTATCACAGGAAGCTAAGCCTGTTGACACTTCCTGGGTTAAATCCTGGCCCTGCCATTTTGCAAATAGCATGACCTTGAAAAAGTTATTTAATCTTCTAGACATTTTATTTGTAGTCTTTGTGTGGCACTTTGGGATAGACACTGGTCTGATAACTGTAACGTTGATATTTTGAATCTACCAACTGCTTCTTGGATACTATATATGGGGTTGCTATGAGTCACAACAGACTCAAAGGAACTTAATAATAACAATAGCAAACATCATCTTTATCATCTATAAAATGGAACAATGACAATGTCAACCCCAATGGGACTACATGAAAATTATGTAAGATAAGACCTAAGAAGGCAATTCTGAGAGTACCTGGTGAATATGAAATCTAAAATAAGTTACTATTTTCAACTTAATACCAATATTTTCACTTTATAGCCTTAACATTATGACAATAGTCAACAAATTATCAGTGTCTACACACTCCATCTTACGATTTTTGGGGGAAGAATAGATATCACTAATGGAATCCTGGTGTGGCAGACACTGTAGGGTAGATGCTGGAGTGCTAACCACAATGTCAGTGGTTTGAACTCACAAGCTTCTGCTTGAAAATCCTATATAGGGAAGGGTTTGAGAAATGGAAATACCTCCTTTAAAAGTGTATAGACCAAGCTGGTGACGTGTAAGCGGCCCGCTGCAGTTACAACGCCGCTCAACTGCCTCATCCCTGAGCATTTGGACCTATGTGGAAGTTGCTCCCCACCACAGGTCTGGCCAGAGGAGAACTTTTGAGGGATGTTGAATACATTGATGGAAGGAAGAACTGTGAAATTCTAATTGACAAGGATCAAGTGCTGTTACCACTGAGCCAATCCATCTAGTAGGGTGTCTTCCCCTTTTTCTCCAACTTTCCACTTTACTAACCATGATACCTTTCTCCAGGGACTGCTCCCTTCTGACAATATATCCAAAGTAAAAGAGACAAAGTCTGGCCATCCTGGCTTCCAAACAGCATTCTGGTTGTTCTACTTCCAACACAGATTGTTTATTATTTTGGCAGTCCATGGTACTTATAACATTCTACCACAACTCAAGGAGCTCTGGTAGCATAATGGTTATGAATCGGGCTGTGAACCGCAAGGTCGGCAGTTCGAAACTACCAGCTGTTCCGCAGGAGAAAGATGAGGCTTTCTGCTCTCGTAAAGATTTACAGATTCGGAAACCCTGTACAGGGTCTCTATGAGTCGGAACCGACTCCACAGCACATAACAACAACAACAACCACAATTCAAATGCACTGATTCTTCTGCTGTCTTCTTTATTCACTGTCCAATTTTCACATGCATATGTCGTTGTTGTTAAGTGCTGTAAAGTGAGGTGGAACTCAGAGCGAACCTGTGTAGGGTTTCCGAGGAGTGACTGCTGAGCTTGAGGATACTGTAAACACCATGTCTTGTTTAAGGAGCTTTGATAGCGTAGTGGTTATGAATCGGGTTGCTAACCTCAAGGTCGCCAGCTAGAAACTACCAGCGGTTCTGCAGGAGAAAGATGAGGCTTTCTGCACCTGTTAAGATTTACAGCCTCAGAAACCCTGTTCAGGGTCACTATGAGTCAGAACCGACTCCATGGTACTTAACAACAACAACAACATGGCTTGTTTAGAGCACACCTTAGTCCTCAAAATTACATCTTTGCTATTTAACACTTTAAAGAGATGAAAGATAGTTGGTTTAATGATGAAGCAGATTTGATTAATGCAGTGCATTCTTTTCTTGACTGCTGCTACCATGAATGTTGATGTGTGATGCAAATAAATAAATAAATAAAAACAAATGTTGATGATTGATGCAAAGAAAATAAACTTTTTGATAATATCAATATTTTCTCCATCTATATGGGTTTTGTTTATTTGACCAGTGGTGAGGATTTTTACTTTCTTTACATTGAGTTGCAACCCATAACTAAGACTGTGGTCTTTTATGTTCATCAGTAAGTATTTTAAGTCTTCTTTGCTTCAGTAAGCAAGGTTGTATCATCTGCATATTGCAAGTTATTAATGAGTATTCCTCCAATCCCAATGCCATGTTCATATAATCTAGCTTCTCAAATTATTTGTTGGGCATAAAAATTGAGTAAGTTTGGTGAAGGAATGCAACCCTGCTGAACACCTTCCCTAATTTAAACAACTCAGTGTTCCCTTGTTCTATTCAAACAACTGCCTCTTAGTCTATGTACAGGTTCCTCATGACCACAATTTAGTGTTCAGGAATACTCGTTTCCCGCAATGTTTTCCATAGCTTTTCATGAACCATACAATCAAAAGCTTTGGTATTGTCAATAAAGAACATGCAAACATGTTTCTGGTATGCTCTGTTTTCAGCCAAGATCCATCTGATGTCATCAATGGTATCCCTACTTCCATGTCCTCTTCTGAATCTGGCTTGAAACTCTGGAAGTTCTCTGTCAATGTATGATTGCAGCAGTTCTTGTGCTATCTTTAGCAAAATTTTACTTGCATGCAATATTAATGATATTGTTTGATGATTTCTACATCTGTTGGCTCACCTCTCATTGGAATAGACACTAATATGGATCTCTTCTAGTCCATTGGCCAGGTAATTTCCTTCCAAATTTCTTGGCATAGATGAGTACTTGCCTCTAGTGCCGCATCATTTTGTCAAACTATTTCAATTTATATTCTGTCAATTCCCTGTGCCGTGTTCTTTGCCAATGCCTTTAATGCCCCTTAGACTTTTATTTTTGGTACAGTGATTCAGGTTATTCTTTCTATCTTCTTTTGATGCTTTCTACTTCACTCAATACTCTGTCCGTTAAGGCTGTTAAGTTTCTTCAAGTTACTATGGTACAAACTCATAGTAACCCTATGAACAACAGAATGAAACACTGCCCGATCCTGGGCCTACCTTCCAACCATTGCTACATTTGAGCCCATTGTTGCTACCTGTGTGCCTATCCATCTGGTTGTGGGTCTTCCTCATTTTCTTTGACCCTCCATTTTATGAAAAATGGCATCCTTTTCCAGGAACTGGAATGAAGGGTGAAGTCTGGCCATTCTCCACATTTTTGTCCATGGCTTGTCACAATTAACACAATCAAAAGGCTTTGCATAGTCAGTAAATCAAGGTAAAAATCTTTCTGTTGTTCTCAACTTTCAGCCAAGGTCCATCTGACATTAGCAATGATTTTTGTTGTTCCACATCATTTTCTGAATCCACCTGATTGTCTGGCAGTTCTCTGTCAATGTATGTTTGCAACTATTTTTGGGTTATCTTTAGTAATATTCATTGGGTCACCTCTCTTTGGAATGGGAGCAACTATGAATCTCTTCCAGTCAATTGGCCTAGTAGTTATCTTCCAAATTTCTTGGCATGGATAAGTCAGTGCCTCCAATGCTACATCTGTTTGTTGAATGATTTCAGTTTGTATTCCATCAATTCCCTCAGCCTTGTTCTTTACCAATGCCTTCAATGCACCCTGGACTTTTTCCTTTATTGTCACTTGCTCTTGCACATACATATATTATCTCTTGAAATGTTTGAACATCAGCTATTTCTTTTTAGTATAATGATTCTGTGTATTCCTTGCATCTGATGTTGCTTCTTTCAGCATCATTCAATACTTTGCCAATAGAATCATTCAACATTGCAAGACAAGGATAGGATTTTTCTTAAGTCCTCTAAGGTTTAGAAATGTTGAGTGTTCTTCCCTTTTGGTTTTCTAACTTCAGTTCTTTGCACATTTTGTTATAATATTTGACCTTGTCTTCTCAGGATGCTTGTTGAAAATTTATATTTAGTTCTTTTATGTTATTTCTTCCATTTGCTTTAGCATCTCTGTTAGATAACAACTTTCAAAGTCTCTTCTGACATTCATTGTGGTCTTTTCTGTCTTCCTTCTCTTCTTAATGAACTTTTGCTTTCTTTCTGTATGATATTTTTTATATTATCCCACAACTCTTCTGGTCTTCTGTATTTAGTGTGTAATTCATCAAATCTGCTCTTCAGATAATCTCTAAATTCAGATGGGATATGTTCAAGATCATATTTTGGCTCTTTTAGACTTGTTTTAATTTTCTTCAGCTTCACCTTACATTTGCATATGAGCAATTGATGGTCTGTTCCAAACCTTTGATTTGACTAGTCATATGGTGCTTTCCTACCATTACTTTCCACAGATATAGCCATTTGCTTTCTGTGTATTCCATCTGGTGAGGTCCATATGCATAGTCATGTTTATGTTGTTTAAAAATATATTTGCAATGTAGAAGTCATTGGTCTTACAAAATTCTATCATGCAATCTCCAGCATTGCTTATATTACCAAGGTTTTATTTTCCAACTACTTATCTACCCTGTTTGTTTTCTACCTTTGCATTCTAATCTCTAGTAATTACAATACATCTTAATTGCATGTTTGATCAATTTCAGACTGAAGAAGTTGGTAGAATTTTTCAATTTCATTATTGCCAGCTTTAGTGGTTTGTGCATAAACTTGAATTATAGTTGTATTATCTGGTCTTCCTTGTAGGCACATGGATATTATGCTATCACAAACAGCACTGTACTTCAAAACTTATCTTTATATATTTTTTAATGATAAATACAACACCATTCCTCTTCAATTTATCATTCCTGTAATAGTAATC
>NW_006408591.1:7553418-7557839 GCF_000296735.1 Chrysochloris asiatica | reverse complement strand
TTCCATTTCATTTTTGACCATTTACAATTTCCCTAGATTCATACTTTGTACATTCTGTGTTCCAGTTATTAGTGGATATTGACAGCCATTTCTCACCATGTTATGTTCTGCCATAATAGCAAATGAAGGTCCTGAAGACTTTACTCCATTCACATCATCATGGTCAACTCTACTTTGAGGAGACAGCACTTCCACAGTTGCATTTTGAGTGCCTTATACCCTGAGGGGTTCATCTACTACCCCAATTTTCGACAATACTCTGGTATTCTTCATCATGTTTCAGTATTCAATAATCTCATGCTGGCAGTGTTCCTCAGATGTCCATAAGGTTTTCAGTGACTAAGTATTAAGAAACAGTCTATCTCCCCTTCCTATTCTGTATTTTTCTGGAAGCTCAATTGAAACCTGTCTACTGTGATGACCCTGCTGGTATTTAAATACCCATGGCATAGCTTCTAGAATCACAGCAACACAAAAACCGCCACAGTATGAGAAACTGACAGATAATTGGTGAGTATCAATGTTAATTTCTTAATACTGATTGCTGTTTTGAGGTGGTATGGAAGCATGTCTTATTCATAGTAAATGCACACTAAAGAATACTGGGATTGTTGGACATCTAGTTGATAACTTAATCTTAATTATTCAAGAAAAATTAATTTCACATTCTATTCACATCTTTTCTGTACATTTGAAGCCCTGAAAACTAAGTACATTGATATCAGATACAATGGTTTCTCTAGTTTGTGACTACTAATAATAACTGTCAAAAGAATATTCAGACAAGGGTAACTTTAAATCTTAGGCAACAAAGAATGAATTCATTGAGCCTACACATTTTGAAAAAAACTAGTAAAATTTCTGAGACCTGAAAAACAAAGTGTTGACTCCAAAACTCAAAGTATAAGTTATGTTTAAATAAAAAGTATGTCAGTCACATGAACTGCTAGATTTTATATCCATAATAATTTTCACTATATTTTAAAGCATCTCACAGTTTAAATTTCTCACAGTAAAAGGTCTTTCAGGCTTGTTCAATAACTGTACAAAACAACAACAACAACAACCAAACCAGTTAACCATAGCTGGAGTGATTATTTTAGTAGTAGCAAAACATTTCAAAAGTAAAATAATGATGGTGGTGATGGTTATGTGCCATGGAATCAGTTCCGATTCATAGCAACTCTGTATAGTTTCCAAGGCTGTAAATCTTTACAGGAGCAGAAAGCCTGATCTTTCTCCCATGAAGCAGCTAGTAGGTTTTGTTTGTTTGTTTGTTTGTTAAATTTTAAGTTTACAAAGCAGATGATCAATTCTATATTCAATAAATCATATATTTGTAATTTGTTCCAATTATTGCAATCCCTCATTGTAACATCACTTAAACTACTTCATCTCTGTGATTCTTCTTTTCATTCCACCTTCTGAATTTTATCCTTAGGTAACTGCTGTTCTTTCAGTCTTGAATGGTCAGCAGTTCTAAGGTGGCATACCTAACTAGTGTTGTGGTCCTACCTATATATCTATCTACTTCTTGACTGAAATTTAAGCTACAAGGGTGAGTTGAGTACCAGATCTAAAGGTGATCAAGGACCATAATCTTGGGGTCTTCTAGTCTCTTTCTGACAAGTAAACTTGAACATTTTTATGTTGTGAGGTTTTGTTCCAAATTTTCCACCCACTCTATTCAGGACCTTCTAATACGATCCCTTTCAGAACAATTGGTAGTGGTAGTCAGGCACTATGTAATTCTCAGGGTCATGTGTTCCATGTGTTCCATTCTTTTCTGAGTAGTACATTGTTGTTATTGTTGTTAAGTACCATTGAGTCGGTTCCGACCCATAGCGACCCTGTACAGGGTTTTTGAAGGATTTAAGATTGATATTAATTTTATTATTCATTAATAAGATTAGACTTATATTTTAATTACTTAGTTTGATTGGATTTTGGAAGAGTATCCAGAGTGTTTTGAACTCTTGAGATAAGGCACACATTTGTTCTGTTTGTGATCTTGAACAATAAAGATATAGTCTCTTACTGTGGTTAAACTGCTACTGTATCTATAGAATGGAGTCTAGTCAGAAAACAATGGTTCAGAAAATTAGGAGAACTGAAATCCAAGGTGATTTTAATCCCCTCCCTTTCTGATAGTATGCAACAAAACAGATAAGACTGTGGAATGTTCTCTGATTCTTAGGACCTCCATTATCTCATTTATGAACCAATAGGTAAGAATATGCACCAATATAAAATATTTATCTGCATAAGCATGTGCATATGTACTCCTAATTAAATGTAAAAACAAAACAAGACAAAAAATGTTTAAAAACATGGACAAGTCTGTGACAGGTGGTTACCAGGACAGAGCTAACCTATTTTTCTAGTAAATCTTGGCTTATCATGCTTTTTTGACAGACTCCACAGTATTTTTTCTTTCCAGAAATTGCTTGGAAACTACTAAATATTGTTGGTTTGGGTTTGCATTTGTTGAAAAAAAAAAAAAAAAAAGAACACAATGTGAGAGGTTTCTGGATGCACCATTGATAGTAAAAGGTGTTATAAAACCTTCTAGTTACAAGGTGAAAATCAAATACCAGTGGGTGGTATTGGCACATCTCAATACTTCAAAGGGCAAAATCTGCTTCTTTTCTCAAGCTTGGCTGATTTATTTCCTTTGCTGGCATCAGGGTCAACAAAATGTGGAATAATTTTGCAGTTGTTTGAGTTCTTCTCATATTCTAGATTTAACTTTAAAAATAATCTAATTTGAAAGCCCTATATCCCACTTTACTACGTTGTACTTTCTTTAGCTTTGAGCTTGAATTCATAACAAAGTAACTTGCCAGAAGTTACCATTTTTGATGATTCTTTGTATCTCAACTAACTCCCCTACATCTTTACTTTCTGTCTAATCTTTTATATTTACTTTATGGTATGTATAACAATATATTTTAATTTTAATTATTTATATATTTGTCTATTGATAATCCTTAATTATCCTACATATCAAACTCATTTCTTTTTCTCATTGTTAGATTAGATCTACAGTGCCTAGAAAAGTGTCAAGCACATAGTAAGTGTCAAAAATACTGAGTGAATATTCTGGTTGTATTATTAATTTAAGATTATTAAGCATCTAAATTTGATGGGCTGAAAAAACACAAACTGTGTAGTGGTTACAAATCTGGCTGCGAACCACAAGGTCAGGAGTTTGAAACTACTAGCTGTTCCACGGGAAAAAGATGAGGCTTTCTGCTCCAGTAAAGATTTATAGCCTCAGAAACCCTGTTCAGGGTTGTTATGGATCGAAATGGACTCGACAGCACTTAACAACAACAACAACATTTTTATCCTTATTAATCAGATAGAAATCTGAAGCTCAATTAATTTTCATGAATTATCCAGTTTTTTAGGTAGTAAGGGATTGAGGTAGGGTTTGAACCCAGGACTTTAAATTTCACATCCTGTGCACTCTACGATAAGTACTGGATTCCAAGGTCAATTTGAACTGTAAGGTGGTGTTTCAAACCTACTAGTCACTCCTTCGAAACTTTACATAGGGCCACTATGAGTCGAAACTAACAGAGGTACTTAACAACAACGTTTCTTTAAAAAATAGCTTTTTTGTTTGTTTGTTTGTAGCTTTCTGGAAGAATTTAGAATAAGAAACTAGCATTGCTTGTCCTTCTCTTATTCCTTTTATTTGTTACTTCCACAAACCCTATGAGAAAGACATTTTCATTCTCCTTTTCCACATACACGTCTCTCAATCTTGACTCAGAAACATATTAGCATATAAAATTTGAAATCATACATAGTTATGTTTTCTATCCTACAAGTTCTATCTTTAAAACCCAGTTATCTCTATTTTGTTAAGTTAAACAAGTGACTCAAACTAACTTTCAAATTTTTGAGTGTTTGTTCCATGTGAAGTAAAGAGACTATGGATAATGTTGTGTGACATCTAGTCAGCTCCAACATGTAGCAACCTTGGATACACTTTCCAAGGAGCAGCTGGTGAATTTAAACCTTTGACCTTGTGGTTACCAGTCCTGTGCATGCCATACAGTACCACACTAGGGCTCATTAAGGAGACTATTGTTGTTAGATGTCATGTCGCTTCCTACCCATTATGACCCTATAAGGTTTCCAAGGAGCAGCTGGCTAAAGTGTATGAGAATACAATGACAAATCTAGCATGTGAAAGTTAGCTAGCTTCCAAAGCTCATTGTTTTAGTTATCTAGTGATGCTTCAGCAGAAATGTAACAACTGAATGGCTCTAACAAATAGAAATGTATCCTCTCATAGTTTGTTGTTATTGTTATTGTTAGGTGCCATTAAGTCGGTACCGATTCATAGTGACATTATGCACAGCACAACAAAACACTGCTTGATACTGGGCCAATCTCACTATTGTTGC
>NW_006408591.1:7545413-7547066 GCF_000296735.1 Chrysochloris asiatica | reverse complement strand
CTTTTTTACTGAGTCTTTGGGGTTTTCTCTGCAGAGGATCATATTGTCTGCAAATAGAGAGAGTTTTACTTCCTCTTTGCCTATTTGGATGCCTTTAATTTCCCTGTCTTGCCATAAAGCTCTTGCTAAGACTTCCAAAACAATATTGAATAGGAGTGGTGACAAAGGGCATCCTTGTGTGGTTCCTATTCACAGAAGGAAGGTTTTCAGTTTCTCTCTATTGAGAATAACGTAGGCTGTTGGTTTTGTATATATGCTCTTAATCATGTTGAGGAATTTCCCTTCAATTCCTACTTTGTTCAATGTTTTTATCAGGAATGGATGTTGGATTTTGTCAAATGCCTTTTCCTCATCAATCTATATGATCATGTGATTGTTTTCTTTTTTCTTATTTATATGGTGGATTATATTGATACTTCTTCTAATTTTTAACCATCCTTGCATCCCTAATATGAATACCACTTGATAATGAGGCATCATCTTTTTGATGTTTTGTTAGATTCTGTTGGCTAGGATTTTGTTGAGAATATTGCATCTATGTTCATGAGGGATATTGGTCTATAATTTTCTTTCTTAGTGATGTCCTTCCCTGGTTTGTTATGAGAGTTATGCTTGCTTCATAAAAGGTATTAGGAAGTTTTCCATCCTCCTCTATCTTCTGGAATAATTTGAGTAGAATTAGTGACAGCTCTTCCCTGAATGTTTGGTAGAACTCACCATTGAAGCCATCTGGTCCTGGACTTCTTTTGGTTTGGAGTTTTTTGATGACCTGATCAATTTCTTCTTGTATTATGGTATGTTCAGGTTTTCTACTTCATTCTGTGTAAGTTTAGGTAGGTCGTGTTTTTCTAAAATTGAATCCATCTCTTCTAAGTTTTCAAATTTGTTGGAGTATCGGGCTGTTATCCACAAGGTCAGCAGTTCGAAACTACCAGCTGTTACGTACGAGAAAGATGAGGGTTTCTGGTCCTATAAAGAATTACAGCTTGGGAAACCCTGTACAGGGTTTCTATGAGTCACAGCTGATCTCACAGCACATAAAAACAACAACAACAACAACAACTTCTATCTTAGTGGTATTGAGAGATTTGTCTTCCAGCTCTTTCTTACACCTCTTCTATTCTACTTCTTTGCCCTTTCAGAGTATTGTCTATTTCTGATAGTCTATTATTGATTTTTTGGACCTCTTTCTGTACGTTTTGAATTGTTTCCAATGCTGTATCTATCTTATTTGATTGATTCTGTAGCACTTTCCTGACTTCTTCCTTATTTCTCTGAACTCCATTTTAAAGTGCTTTGAAACAATATAATCACTTTTTCTGAATTCATTCTCAGGCATTTCCAAAGCCTGCCCTTATTCCAGAAAGTAGTCCAGGTGCACCTCTAGGTTATTTGCCTCAGAAATTTCATCTTGTTTCTGGACATGTGCTGATATGTTCTTCTGTTTTGCATCTTGGACATGTTTAGTGTTTATCTGTGGCCTTGATACTGAATTGAGTATGTGTTTTGGTATTTTTTATCCTTTCTGATAGCTTCCAGGTAGATGTGATCAGAATGTGGACTTCCCTTTTCACTCTTCTTATTGCTTAACTCAGAGTAACTTTCACAGTTGTTGTCTGCCTCCCTGGTATATGGCAGTTGGTATTGGTTCTT
>NW_006408591.1:7538067-7544777 GCF_000296735.1 Chrysochloris asiatica | reverse complement strand
AAAACTGACAAAGTGAAATGCTCACCTTTGCTCCAAGGTTCCTGTGGCATTTTCCCATGGTGTTTCTGCTCCTCTGCTTGGTCTTGCCATTTGCTCTCACCCCAGATGTCAGCTCTGGGCCTTCGAGACTGGCAGATTCAAAAGTACATGATTTTTTTACCTCAGCTTCAAGTTCCACTAGCTATAAGTCTGCAGACTTTTAAAATATTGTTAGCTATGTGTTTCTGAATTTGGGAGCTCTACCCTGGATCTGCTTTGCCTGGTATTCTGTGGTATGACTGACTGCAAACTTCACTGCACCTCCACCCTAGCCACCATCAAGCCCCACCTCTATGATAAAAAGATCTTGATTGCATGTTTCATCAATTTCAGATTGAAGAAGTTGGTAGAATTCTTCTGTTTCTTCCTCACTCATTTTAGTGGAAAGTGTGCAAATTTGAATAATAGTGATATTACCTGGGGATCCCTGTAGGTGCATGGATATTAGCCTATCACAGATAGCGTTGTACCTCATGACTGATTTGGATATGTGCTTTTTGATGATGAATGCAACACCATTCCTCTTCAATATGTCTTTCCGGCATAGTAAACCATGTGGTCATCATATTCAAAATGGCCAATACCAGTCCATTTCAGCTCACTAATGCCTAAGATATCAATGTTTATGCATTCCATTTCATTTTTGACAAATTTCAATTTTCACAGATTCATACTTCACACAGTCCATGTTCCGATTTTCAATGGATGTTTACAGCTGTTTCTCTTCATTTTGATTTGTGCCCCATCAGCAAATAAAGGTCCTGCAGGCTTTTTTCCCATGGGCTTTACTTCATTCAGGTCAACTCCACTTTGAGGAGGCAGCTCTTCCCCAGTTGCATTTTGAGTGGCTCTATATCTGACAGTGTTTCTCTGCTAGTCATAAGATTTTTAGTGACTCAATATTCGGAAATCATTTGTCACTCTTTCTTCCTAGTCTGTCTTCGTCTGGAAGCTCATCTTAAACCTGTCCACCATGGGTGACCCTTCTGGTATTTAAAATCCCAGTGGCATAGCTTTCAGAATCACAGCAACTCACAAGCCACCACAGCACGACAAACTGACAGACGAGTGTTGGAAAAAAATGTTTTCATGTACTTTATTGACTATGCAAAGTCTTTCAACTGTGTAGATTATGACAAGTTATGGACAAAATTGCAGAGAATGAGTATTCCAAAATATTTAATTGTGTTCATGAGTAACCTGTACATAGACCAAGAGTCTGTTGTTTGACCAGGGCAAGGAAACACTGAGTACTTTAACGTTAAGAAAGTTGTGTACCAGGGTTATATTTTTTCACCATACTCGTTCAATCTGTATGCTGAGCAAATAATCTGAGAAGCTGAACCATATGAAGAAAAACATGGCATCTGGTTTGAAGAAAGACTCATTAGCAACCTGAAATATGCAGATAATACACCTTTGCTTGCTGAAAGCAAAGAGGACTTAAAATACTTACTGATGAGTATCAAAGACCAAAGTCTTTGTTATGGGTTTCACTTCAATGTAAAGGAAACAGAAATCCTCACCACTGGACTACTAAACAAGATCCATATAAATGGAGAAAAGGTTAAAGTTGTCAAAGATTTAATTTTGCATCAATATTCATGGAAGCAGCAGTAAAGAAGTCAAAGGATGTATTGCATTAAGCAAATCTGATACACAAGAACACTTTAATAATTCAAAAACAAAGATGTCAGTTTGAGGACTAATGAGTGCCTGATCCAAGCTATGGTATTTCCAGTAAACTCATAGGTCTGTGAAAGGTTGACAATGATTAAGGAAGAGTGTAGAAGAATTGATGCAGTTGAGTTATGGTGCTAGAGAACAATATTAAAAGTACCATGGACTGCAAAGGAACAAACAAATCTGTACTGATAGAAGTACCACCAGAATGCTCCTTCTAAGTTAATATGGACAGAATTCATCTTTCATATTTTGTACATATTATCAGCAGGGACCAAGTCCCTTGTGAAGGATAACATTTTTTGTAAAATGGAGGGTTGGAGAAAAAGAGGAAGATCTCCAAAGAGACGGATTGGCACAGTGGCAACAGCAGTGGGCTCAAACATAGTAACAATTATGAGGCTGTCACAGGACCAGTAACTGTTTTGTTGACCATACGGTCTGTATGAGTCTGCACTGACTCGATGGTACCTAACAACAAGAACATCCATAGAGTAGAGTGGGTCTCATTGTCACCCCTTGTGTGATGAGCAAAACTACTCAATATGGTTTTCTAGAATACAATGGTTTCAGAAGAAAATTACCAGGCCTGTCTTCAGAGGTGCCTCTGTGTGATTTCATACTGCCAGTCATTCAGATAGTAGTCAAGGGCTTAATTGTGCCAACCAGGAACTTCTAATCCAACTAGTATTTTAGGAAACCAACACAAACCTCAACTTCTTCAAGCATAAAGTGACAACTAATACTGTTGAGGATTTAAAATACTTACTGATGAAGATCTAATACCACAGCCTTCATTCGATATGTGTTTCACAGTCATATTAGTTTCATTACAACAGTATTTTTGTAGAGTATAAATGTAACGTGTTCTAACACAAAAATACATATTTAGGAACAACATACTCCATTTATCTTAAATACTTATGGACTGTTGCTGGTGGATAAGCAACACAAGGTTGTTAGTTCAAACTCACCAGTCACCCCTCAGAAACCTTTTAAAGCATTGCTAAGTCTAAACTGAGTTGATTGCACTTAAGAATAACAACAATCTGCTTGATGGCTTTTACTACTAAGAGTTAAGACATTGTTTGCAAACCATAGTAACAACTAATTAAAATGCTCTATGGACAATTTAAACAATTATTTGTTATGGGTTATGTCACATTCATTGCAGAATTTTTTGCAGCATCACTGGCTTCTACACATTACATATTAATAATAGAAACTTGGCCATGGTAAACAAAAGTGATTTCAGAATTGACAAATATACACTGATAGAGAACTACTAATATAGACAAAATGCACTGGTAGTGGTCTTTAGAACAATTTCCTGAGTCCACTGAAAATGTTTTAATAATAAATAAAATGTGTTTATTGACTAAGAAGAGTGTTTTTCTTTTCTTGTTGTTTTTTTTTTTCCTTACAGAAATCTTTACTCAATCAAAAATTTCTGAGTTGTAGTGTTACAGTATTTGCACATAGAATTAGCTATTTTTGTGTATTACATTTGTTGAAGCACAATTACAGGTTTTGATATAACTCAGAATTAATACCCTCAGGAATGGAATCATCTACATCACAAAGATTGAAAACCACTGGTACAGGTGAGGAATGCAAAGCAGAGATATACTCTGATGGAAAAATTTGAACAAAAACCTAATTGTGTATTTTATCTAAGCTAAATTCTAGCTTTCTGTCAAGGAAGAAAGCCAAACGGATGTCTAGCAACAGTATAAATGTATTTGTATATCCTTAGCCTTACTAGAAGGAGCTCTGGTAGCAATGGTTATGAATCAGGCTGCAAACTGAAAGGTCAGCAGTTCGAAACTACCAACTGTTCTGCGGGAGTAAGATGAGGCTTTCTGCTCCCATAAAGTCTTACAGGGAGTCCTGGTGTGGCCCTGTGGGTTAATGCGTCAGACTGCAAAGCCGTTTGAACTGCAAGGTCGGCGATTCAGGCTCACCAGCTGCTCCTTGGAAACCCTATACAGGGTTGCTATGGGTCAGAGTCGACTCGTCAGCACTTAACAACAACAGTCTTACTAGCTACCACTCATCTGTCAGTTTGTCATACTGTGGTGGTTTGTGTGTTGCTGTGATGCAGGAAGCTATGCCACAAGTATATTAAAAATTCCTGCTGGGTTCCACATGGTGAACTGGTTTGAATAGAGCTTCTATAAAAAGACAGACTGTTGTTGTCAGGTGGTTTCTAGTCGATTCTGACTCATAGCAACCTTATACACAACAAAACAAACACTGCCGTATACAGTGTCATCGTCACAATAGTTGTTAAGCTTGAGATCATTGCTGCTGCCATTGTACCAATTCATATGTTTGGGGGGTCTTCCTTTTTTTCATTGACTTTCCACTTTACTTAGCATGATATCCTTCTCCAGTGAATGGTCCTTTCTGACAATATATCTGAAGTATGAGAGACGAAATCTTGCTATCCTGGATTCCAAGGAGCATTTGGGATGTATTTCTCCCAACACAGATTTGTTTTTTATTTCTAGCAGTCCCTGGTACTTATAATATTTTTCTCCAGCACCATAACTCAAATACATCAATTATTTTATGGTCTTCCTTATTCACTGTCCAACTTTCACATGCATAAGTGGCTATGTGATTCTATGCATAATAGCATGAAACACTACTCAGTCTAGTCTCATTCTCAGTTATGTTTGAGCTCAATTTTGCTGCCACTACATCAGTTCATCTTATGACAGTCTTCTTCTTATTCACTGACCCTCCACTTTTCCACTTATGATGTCTTTTGCCAGGAAATAGTCCCTCCAGGCAATATGTCCAAATTACAAGAGACTAAGTCTTACCTCCTGACTTCTAAGGAATATTCTGACTGTATTTTACCCAGACAGATTTGATTGTTCTTCTAGCAGTCTTTGGTGTTTTCAATATTTTTCACCAACATCATAATTAAAATGTATCAATTCTTCTATAGTTTTCCTTATTTACTGCTCAACTTTCATATGCATATGAGGCAATTGAAAATATCTTGTCTTGGGTCAGGCATGCATTAGTTCTCAAACTGACCTCTTTACTCTTTAAAGAGATCTTCTGCAGCAGATTTGCTGAATGCAATAGATCTTTTGGTTTCTTGACTGCTGTTTCCATGAATGTTGGTTGTGGACCCAAGCAAAATGAAATCTTTGACATCTTCAATCTTTTCTCCAATTTTGTGTTGTTATTTATTGGTCCATTGTGAGGATTATCATTGTTTCTTTTTACTTTGAGGTGCAATTCATATTGAAAACTGTATTCTTTGATCTTCATCAGTAATTTTTCAAGTTCTTACTTTCAGTAAGAAAGGTTGTATCATCTGCATAGCACAGGTTGTTAATGACTTTTCCTCCAATCCTTATACCATGTTTTTTTGTTTGTTTGTTTGTTTGTTTGTTTGTTTGTTTTCATATAATCCAGATCCTCAGATTATTTGTTTGTTCATACAGTTCAGATATTTATTGTGAAATGATACAACCCTGGTACATGTCTTTCATGATTTTAAATTATTCAGAATCTCCTTGTTCTGTTTGAACAACTGCCTCCTCATCTAAGTACAGGTTCCTCATGGACACAATTAAGTGTCCCGGAATTTTTTTTTTTTTTTTTTTGCTATGTTATCCATATTTTGTTAAGATTCACACAATCTATTTCCTCTGCATAGTCAACAAAGCACAAGTGAGCATCTTTGTGGTTTTCTTTGCATTTAGCCAAGATCATCCATCCAATGTCAGCTATTTTATCATTTATTCCACTTCTTTTCGGATTCTGGCTTGAATTTCTAGTAGTTGTAATTTTTAAATAATGTACTGCAAAATTGTACTTGTATGTGATATTAATAAAATTAATCAACTTTCTTTGGAATGGCCAGAAATATGGATTTCTTACAGTCATTTGGCCAGATAGCTGTCTTCAAAATTTCTTGACATAGTTTGTTGAAATATGAATTTTTATTCTTCCAATTAGTGGAGTCTTCTTTTCTCCCAATGCCTTCAGTGCTGCTTGGACTTCTTCCTTCAATACCATTCATTATTGATTATATACTACCTTTTGAAAGTATTGAACCAATCATTTTTGGCATATAGACTCTGTGTTCCTTCCATTTCTTTTGATGTTTCCAGCATCATTCATTACTTTGCTCTTAGAGTCCTTCCATATTGCTACCTGAGGCTTTAGGTTTTTCTCCAGTTTTCAGTTTGAGAAATGCTGAGCACTTTCTTCCCTTTTGTTTTTCTAATTCCAGGATTTTACACATTTCAATATACTGCAAAACATTGTTTTCTCCAGTGGCCCTTTGAAATTTTCCTTTCAGCTCTTTTACCTCATCTTTTCTTCCAGTTGATTTAGCTCCAGATCAAGTTTCAGAGTCTCCTCTGACAACCACTTTGGTCTTTTCTTCATTTCCTGGCTTTTTTTATGTATGATGTTAATGATGTTATACAACAACTTACCAAGGCCATGTTTTCCAGAGATGGATTCTCCTTCTTTGTTTCCAACTTTTGTATTACAATCACTAGTAATAATCAATGAATCTTGATTTCATGTTTGATCAATTTCAGGCTGAAAAAGTTGGTAGAATTATTAATTTCATTGTCATTAGCTTCAGCAGTTGGTGCATAGATTTTAATAAAAGTTATATAAACTGTCCTTCCTTGTAGGCATATTGATATCAACCTATCACAGGCAGCCTTGTACTGAAAGATAGAGCTTGAAATGTTCTCCCACCCAATGGATGTGATATCATTCTTCAGGTTGTCAAGTCCAAGCATAGCAAACCATATGATTATCATTCAAAATCACCAATACCAACCCATTTTTGCTCATTAATACCTAGGACATTGATCTTTATGTATTCCATTTTATTTTTTATAACTTCCAAATTCCTTAGACTTGCATATTATTACATTATAGATAGATTTCTGCAAGACAAATGATTTGTTTATTTCAAATACCTTCTTTAGACAGCATAA
>NW_006408591.1:7531839-7536472 GCF_000296735.1 Chrysochloris asiatica | reverse complement strand
TTGTCAAGGACTTCATTCTTCTTGGATCAACTGTCAACACTCGTGGAAGCAGCGGTCAAGAGATCAGAAATTCACAGATAAATCCTGGAATTGAGACCACTTATTTCTGGTGTAGTGCTGTGTATCAGCATTGACCTGTGAACCATAAATTTGGCAGTTCAAATGTACTTGGCTGCTCCTCGGAAACCTTACACCGGGTTGTTATGAGTTGGAACTGACTAAACAGCATTTAACAACAACAATACCAGCTGAGAATAAGGAGTCCTGCTGTGCCAATGTAGGATAAGCACTGGACTGCAGGTCTGTTTGAACTGAAAGGTAGGCATTTTAAACTCAGCATCTTCTCTTCTGAAACCTTGTTCAGGTTCACTATGAGTCTGAATTGGCTCCATGGCACTGAACAGCAATAACTGAAAATAAAGTAGGCAGAGGCAGACTTTACCCACCTTCACTGTGCACAGACACCAGCTAAGTTCTAAATTGAAACTTTTAGAACTCAACTAAAGTTATATTGTTGTGAGTTGTCCTGGTGTGGTGCTGTAGGATAAGCATTGAACAATGACTAACCACAAAATTAGCAAATCAAACCCACCAGTTACTTTTTGAAACACTATACTTGGTTGCTATGAGTTGGAACCAACAAAAAGGCAGGTAACACCAACAACATATTTTTGTGATTGTCTTATATTAATTGAAAGTCTTGCAGTTTTACCTGTGTACTTTGCCATGACTACTTGTATTAAGCAAAATTAATTTATGCAGATAAATTTATGTATTTATTTACTTAATTTCACAATTAAATCCAACAGGGCATCTTGCAGCTCCCCACAAACAGCACTACCCTTCAGAATGGCCAACAGGGGACTTGCCTATGGTCTTAGTCTGGAGGTAAAGCAGAAGATTGAGAAACAGTACGACCCAGACCTTGAATATATTCCGATGCAGTGGATCACCACCCAGTGCTGTAAGGATATGTGCTGATCTTAGTCTGTCTAAGGAGAACTTCCAGAATTGGCTCAAGGATGGCACGGTGTTTTTTCAGCTCATTAATAGACTGTATCCTGAGGGTCAGGTTGTGAACCTTAAGGTCAGCAGTTCAAAACTACCAGCTCTTCTGCGGGAAAAAGATGAAGCTTTCTGCTCCCGTAAAGATTTCCAGCTCGGAAACCCTGTACAGGGTCACTATGAATCAAAACCGACTCCACAGCACATAACCACCACTAACCCTGAGGGTCAGGCCCCAGTAGAGAAGATTCAGACTTCCACCATGGCTTTCAAACAGATGGAACAGATCTCTGTTTCTGCAAGCAGCTGAACGCTACCGCATCAATACCACTGACATCTTCCAGACTGTGGACCTCTGGGAAGGGAAGAACATGGCCTGTGTATAGAGGATACTGATTAATCTGGGAGGGTTGGCAGTAGCTTGAGATGATGGATTCTTTTCTAAGGACTCCAATTGGTTCCATAAGAAATCCAAGGAGAATTCTCAGAATGTTTCAGACAACTAGATGAAAGAGGGTAAAAATGTGATAAGGTTTCAATTGGACACTACTAACTGTGGGGCATCTCAGGCAGGTATGACTGGCTATGGGATAGTCTGATCTTGCCTCCACCCTTACCTCATGCCCAATGCTCTGCCCTCCGTGAATGGTTAATATAAATATATATATTTTTAAAGCAGTAACATTCCCTGAGAGCCTCTATTGTCCTCTACCAGGGTTGGGACTAGCCTGAACTGTCTTCTCTGAAGGTTCCCAAAGGTGGCCTCTCCCATACTAATTAATACATTCCCATTACCTTCCCCAAACACCCCAGAACTGGACCACTGGCTGCTTCTTTTTTCCTGCAATCAAAATTTGGGGATTCTCCCCCAATTCCTCTTCTCTTTCCCTTTGATCTCTCTTCCCCTTGGGTTCTGCCCTCAATCCATTCCTGAGTTGGGGTCAGGGGTTCTGCTTCCTGGCCTTCTGAGGTTGGACTAGCCTTCCTTCCACAAGCTGTGGCTGCACAGATTTAATTTATAGAGAGGGACCATGGTGGCTGCCACTTCAGCCACGCTTGGCCTTTGTTCACCACACATCTGGGGCAGCCTTCTTCAACAAAGGCCCACTTGGCTTCTCATTTTCCATTCCCCTTACTGTGGCTAAGGAGTGGCAGTGAGCGGACAAAAAAAGGGAAGGATTACCCACTGTGTTCTGGGCCTTGAGGAATGTGAATATGAGTTTGCTGCTTTGAATAAAGAATCCCAGTCTTTTTTTTGGGAGGGGAGGAGGAAATCCAATAAGGCAGTTCTCTTTATTGTATTGCTATTTTCTAGTCATCTCACATTAGTTCTGGCATAGGGTTTCTGAGAAGTGACTATTGAATTAAAACAGCCTACCATTCCAGTTCAAACTGACTGTGCAGTCCAGTGCTTATGCAGTACCATACTACTTATTTATTCCTTTCCATCACCAAGACATCAGAATCTATTGTATTACTTATTCATTTAAATCACTTCCATTTTCTATGTGTAGCTCTTTCTGAATTTGTTTTCTTCTCTTTCTGTAAACCCCTATGTACTCTAGTGTGATCCAAATTTGAGCAAGAGTCTTGTTCTTGATCAATAGTACCCAATGCTTGCAGAGTAAAATTATACTTCAACTAGTTAAGTATAATTAAAACAAACAGTAATATATCCCTGGGATATGGCTCCTCCATATAACTGTCCTTTCTGTAATAACTTCATCATTTAAAAAAAAAAAATTTAATTTATTTTTGTTGTTGCTGTTGAGAATATATACAGCAGAATATTTACCTATTCAATAATTTCATACATGTACAATTCAATGACATTGATTACATTCTTCAAATTGTTTAAACATACTAACTTTTCTTTTCTGAAATCTTCCTACACCATTAACATAGACATAAGGAAAGTAAAACAAAACCCACTGCCATTGGATCAATTAAATTCTGACTTATAGGACAGTGCTAGATTTATCCCATAGGCTTTCCAAGGAATCCTGGTGTGGCACTGTAGGATAAGCACTAGACTGCAAGATTGGCTTGAACCACAAGGTTGGCAGTTCAAATTTTCCAGCTGTTTCTCAGAAACCCTACACAGGGTCTCTATGATACAATAGAACTTAATAACCCCACATCTTTATTTAAGTAGATTGGCATACAGCAGCTTTCTCCTGCAAAGAAGCTGAAGTGTTCAAACTGCCAAGCTTCCAATTAGCAACCACATATTAAATCACTGTCCCATCAGGGCTCCCTATCTCCTATGAATCTCATGTATGAATCTCTGTAACCATTGTCAATTTGAGTCAATATAAATAGATCTTAAAACAATAGGGCAAATATTCTTTAATATGAAGCAAAATTATTGTTTGGTTTTAAGAAACTTCAGGGGGATATTATTGATTTAAGGCTTAAGGTTGAAAGAAAATCTCAAGGCAATAGTTTCAAATGTTCTTATCTTTTAATGACATTGATCTACTTAGAGTTGCTTAGATGGTGATGGTGGTGGTGGTTGTGTGCCATGACTCAAAGCGACCCTGTCTAAGGTTTCCCAGGCTGAAAATCTGGAGTCCTGGTGTGAGCCTGTGGTATAATGCGCTGGATCACAAAGTCAATTTAAATCACAAATTTGATGGTGCAACTCCATTAATTGCTCCTCAGAAACCCTATACAGGGTGGCTATGGGTCAGAATTGACTCAACAGCACTTAACAACAACAACAAATCTTTACAGGAGCAGAAAGATTAATCCTTCTCTTCAGAGTGACTGGTCGATTTGAACTTCTGACCTTATGGTTAGCATCCCAGCTCATAATACACTGGCTACCAGTGCTTATATAATCACTACTCTTTGGATTATTTCTGTTGCGTTCTCCTTACTGGAAACATCTCACATCTCTCCACAACCCTGCAAAATGCTGACTTTTTATCATTTAGATTGTTGTTGGTAAATTCTGATCAATAGAGAATCTGTATAGGAGTCCTGGTGTGGTGTTACAGGATAATGCACTGAACTACATGGTGCTGGGGACAGCATACACAGACCCTGGGTTGATCAGTGGCCCTGTTACATGGACGAAAATCCAACCCCATGGCCCTCCTCAGAACTGCGAGTCATTGACCCTGGGGGCCAAGGAAGTGACCTCCTGATGTCCAGGGTTCATTGGTTTTTGCAAACTCACTGGTTGGCTACCTCTGTATAATTTACTTTGGTCCTAATATTGTTCATTCTGTGCTTCTAACTCCAGTAATTGTAGCTTCTGAGAAAATGGTTTCTTTTACAATGCCTCTCTTAATGCCTCCACTGTGTTGGCAGTGCATGGAGTCCTGGGTACAAATCTTTCTGAGGAACAAGCAATAGCCACCTGGGATGGAAGTCAGAACTGCTCCTTATTTGATTATTCAGTTATATTTGATATCCATGAACAATAATGGGCTTGAAACCCATTTTTAGAGCCGAGGCAGTAAAAAGTTTCTTCAGATAATTCAGAAAGGCCAGGAACAGGTATATTGGGAATATGAAAAAAGGTTTTTAGAGAAAAGCTACCCAAGGTTTGTAAATAAAGTGGAATGGTAAATTCTGGGAATGTTGGATTAGAGGATAATAGTGGCAGCCCCATTAAACT
>NW_006408591.1:7529556-7530253 GCF_000296735.1 Chrysochloris asiatica | reverse complement strand
CATCACTTCATTTATAATTTATTTATTAGAAATTTGATAAAATATAACAACAATTTAATGATTTTGTTGAATGAATATAGTTATCAATAGGAATCAAAAGATTGTAAGGAGTCAGAAGAGCATAATGCTTAGGAAAACTATTAGTTGTAGCTTATTGTTAAATCTAGATCAAAATAAAAGTTGATTTTGGTATGTATCTTACCAGAGAAAGCAAATTGAATTCAACAGCTCAATGTGCATGTCTCCACATTTTCTGTTTGCACATTGTTAGGGGAAGTTTAGACTCTTTTTAATTTCAAAAATTGGAGGAATTAGCATAATATAGCATCTGCTGATAAATTATCTAATTTGCCAGTGTTTGAACTCCAGATTACAATATTGTGGTAATTGCCACCTATTGATGTATTTTTCTGTCAATAGAATACTGCTGTAGAGAGCTTCTGGTTTGGGCTGTGGCAGAGAGAGCCAGGTAGGAAAGGTTCCATGGGGGAGTGATTGAAAACCCAGAGAAGCTGCACTCATGGAACAACAACAGAGCTCTTGATCTATCATAAGATCCAGGATGTCAATTTCCTGCATGTGCAAGTGAAAAAAAAAATTATGATATAAAGAAAAATACTGTGAGCTAGGAGTCGCTAGAGTCGGTACTCCCTCTGCGACCACCCTATCCGGGCGGAGTTTGAAAGGTGGGGTTAGA
>NW_006408591.1:7525308-7525899 GCF_000296735.1 Chrysochloris asiatica | reverse complement strand
TGAAGCCTGACAGACAAATCAAAGAACAATATGTAAAACCCCAAGATAAAAGGACTCAACTACCTGGAGAATTACCCTGTGCACACACAAAAACCTAACTGACCTAAAGAGATAAAAATATTGGACAATCTTGCTCCCATTAACTTCTCAATATCTATCTATGCACATCCACAGTGGTGACTAGAGGAGGGACCTGAGCATGAAGACACTCCCATCCACTGCTGGAGGCTTCTACGAAGAAAACATACTGCCTGTGTAGCCAGGTGACTGGACACTCGGCCAAAGTTTTATTTTTGTTTCAAAGTGGTGTTTTTTGTCTCTGCTTCTATATTGCTTCTACTTTTGGTCCTTTTGATCACACATTTTTCCTGGAGGTGGGAGCTTTTTCTCCCAATGTTACCCAAGAAGAGACAGCAATTGTGGCCATATAGCCAAGCTACAAGCACACCCTGTATTATTCCACCATTGAGACAAGAGCTAATAACAGCTATGGTTACGAATCAGGATGCGGACCTTAAGGTCAGCGGCTCAAAACTACCAGCTGCTCCGTGGAAGAAAGATGAGGCTTTCTACTCCCGTAAAGATTTACAC
>NW_006408591.1:7520827-7523636 GCF_000296735.1 Chrysochloris asiatica | reverse complement strand
AGACAGAGAGTGGCAGAATGGATAAGAAAACAAGACTATTCAATATGCTGCCTGCAAGAGTCACACCTTACAAATAGACTAAAAGTTAAAGGATGAAAAAAATATATACCAAGTTAACTGCAATAATAAACAAGCAGGAGTCGCAATTCTAATCTTTCATAAAGTAGAGTATAAGACAAACACAGCGTGAGTGATAAAGAAGGACACTATCTCTTGATCAAAGGACCGATTGAGTAAGATGTCATAACCATAATAAATATTTATACTCCCAATTCAAAAGCACCAAGATATATGTAGCAAACCTTACTAGAATTGAAGAAAGAAATAGATAAATCTACAATTATAGTGGGAGAGTTTAATATGCCACTTTCGAAAAGGACAAGGACAACCAGAAAGAAACCTGACAAAATTACAGAAGAACTAAACAGCACAATCAACTACCTTGACCTCATAGACATGTACAGATCATTCAACACAACAACAGCACAATATACTTTCTTCTCCAGTGCACATGGAATATTCTCCAGAATTGACCATGTGTTAGGTGACAAAGCAAGCCTCCATATATTTACAAACATCAAAATACTACAGAGCATTTTTTCAGACCAAAATCCTATGAAACTAGAAGTCAACATCAAGAAGACTAAGGAAATAAAGTCGAATACATGGGAACTGAAAAACATCCTTCTGAAAAGAGACTGGGTAAAAGAAGAAAATAAACATGATTTCATAAAGTTCTTAGAAACAAATGAGAATGAAAACATAACCTACCAAATATTTGAGACATGGCAAAAGCAGTGTTGAGAGGACAATTTATTGAGAAAAAACAAGCATATCCAATAAGAAGTAAGAACCAAAATTAACACATTAACACAGCATTTCCAACAATTAGAAACTGACCAACAGAGGGAACATACCGTCACCAAAAGAAAAGAAATAATAAAGACCAAAGCAGAAAGAAATGAGAAGGAAAACAGAAAAACTGTAGAAAGAATCAACAGAAGCTGGTTGTTTGAAAGGAATAATAAAATTGGCAAACCTAACCAAAGAAAAGAGGGAGAAGATACAAATAACTTGCATTAGAAACCACAAAGGCCATGTCACAATGGAACCAAATGAAATCAAAGAGGATAATAACAGAATACTACAAAGAGTTGTACTCCAACTAATTCAAAAACTTAGAGAGATGGATGCATTTTGAGAAAAACATGATCTACATAATCTTACACAGAGTGAAGTAGAAAACTTGAACAGACCCATAACAAAATAAATTGATCAGGTCATCAAAAACTCTCAACCAAAAGTAGTCCTGGCCCAGACGACTTCACTAGTAAATTCTACCAAACATTCAAGGAAGAGCTGTAACCAATTTTACTCAAATTATTCCAGAACATAGAAGAGGACAGAAAACTTCCAAATATATTTTATGAACCAAGCATAACCGTCATACCAAAACCATGGAAGGATATCACTAAGAAAGAAATCTTTAGACCAATATCACTCATGAGCATAGATGCAAAAATCCTCAACAAAATCCTAGCCAACAGAAACCAGCAGCACAGCAAAAAAATAATACATCATGACCAAGTGGGTTTCATAAAAGGGATGCAAGGATGGTTCAACATCATAAAAATAATGAATATAATCTACCACATAAATAAGAAAAATGAAAGAACCACTTGATTATATCGATTGATGAAGAAAAGGCATTTGACAAAATCCAACATTCATTCCTGATAAAAACACTCAACAAAGTAACAACTGAAGGGTAATTGCTCAACATAATCAAGAGCATATATACAAAACCAACAACCTACATCACTCTCAATGGAGAGAAACTGAAAGTCTTCCCTCTGCGAAAGGCACCAGACAAGGATGCCGTTTGTTACCACTCCTTTTCAATATAGTGATGGAAGTCTTAGCCAGAACTATATGGCAAGATAGAGAAATTAAAGGCATCCAAATTGGCAAAGAGGGAATAAAACTCTCTCTATATGCAGATGATATGATTCTTTATATAGAATACCCCAAAGACTTAATAAAAAAGCTACTAGACATCATTGGAAGATTCAGCAAAGTGGCAGGATATAAGATCAACATACAAAATCAGTTGGATTCCTCTATAGTAAAAATGACAGCACTGAAAAAGACATTAGGAAAGAAATACCATTTATAATAGCCACCCAAAGGATGAAATATTTAGGAATAAATGTACCAGAGAAACAAAAGGTGTATACAAAGAGAGTTACAAAATACTACTACAAGAAACAAAAGAGACTTACAAAAGTGGAAAAACATACCATGTTCCTGGATAGGAAGACTCAACATCGTGAAAATGTCAATACTACCCAAAGCAATTTACACATATAATACAATCCCAATCCAGATTCCAGTGACATTCTTCAAAGAGATGGAAAAGACAATTATAAACTTTATATGGAAATGAAGGAGACCCAGGATATGCAAAGCACTGCTCAAGAAGAAGAACAAGGTTGGAAGCCTCTCCCTCCCAATTTCAAAATCTACTACACAGCTACACTGGTCAAAACAACCTTGTACTGGTACAATGAAAGATACATTGATTAATGGAACATAATTGAGACTCCAGAAATTAATCCATCCACATACAGCCAACTGATTTTCAACAAAGTGCCTAGGTATGATACATGGGAGGAGATAGTCTCTTTAACAGATGGTGCTGGCAAAACTGGAAAGCAATATGCAAAAGAGTGAAAAAAGACCTTTACCTCATGCCCTATACAAAAACCAACTCAGCATGGATTAAAGACCTAAACATGAATTCAAAAAT
>NW_006408591.1:7518667-7520067 GCF_000296735.1 Chrysochloris asiatica | reverse complement strand
AGATATATGCACACCAATGTTCATAGCAACACTATTTACAATAGCAAAAAGATGGAGACAACCTAAGTACCCATCTATTGAAGAATGGATAAACAAACTGTGGTACCTACACACAATGGAATACTAGGTTATTTTGAAAAACAACAAGGAAGCTGCAAGCCACCACATAATATGGATGAACCTTGAGGACATTATGCTGAGTGAATTTAGTCAGTCACAAAATGAGAAATACTGCATAGGACCATTATTGTAAAAGAGTAAGGAAAATAACCTACACTAAAAGGGGAAAAATTATATGTATATTTGCTGATCACCAGGATGTATGGGATGAAAGGAGGGGAGGGAGGAAGTGAAAGATAAGAGTACAGGGTAAGGCATAGACAAAGGATAGTTTGGGTGGGGTAGGGGGAAAGGGAAGGGACCGGTGAGCAATACACAAGAAGGCGAAGGGGAATGGAAGAACAAGGCTGATGGGAGAACGGTTAGGCAGGTTCACATGGGTTAAATGGGGCAGAGGTAAATGATGACGTATGCACAACCTTAGAACAAGAGGGCTCCGGGATACAGGGATTGAGGCACGGTTTAAAGGGATAAAAGAGCGGAATAGTGTTAAAATGCTTGGCTGTCTGTTGAATCTTGCTTTCCCTTGCCTATCATTCATTGTAAAATAGACACTTGATGGGGGGAGGAAGGAATAGCTAGAATCATCATTATAGAAAGTTTGTAAGTCTGTCTTCAGACTATAACTGACTGGAATACCTTAAAGGGGGCTAAAAGTTGCCCAGTGAAAGAGCCTTCCTGTGGAGCCTTTACATTGCATAAGACCATAGGTGCAATCCAGAACCCCATCCAGAACCAACTGTGGTAGGAAATTTCCACTGGAAAAGACAAGTATACCAGCCTGGCTAGAAGAACAGAAGATAATCCATGAAAGACAGACTGGCAGGAAAAATCAGAAACAGTAATGTAAGTCGGCATTATTATTCCAGAACAAGTAAGCTGTTCGCCTGGAAGCCATCAAGGCAAGTGGTCAGCGGTTCAAGCTTACCAGCTGCTCCTCGGAAACCCTATGCAGGGTTGCTAGGGGTCAGAATCAACTCGATGGCACTTCACAAAAACACCATCTTCATTCCCACCAAATGCTTGCACTGTTTTTATTGTTAAGTACCATGGAGTCAGTCCCAACTCATAGTGACCCTGTACAAGGTTTCCGAGGCTGTAATTCCTTACAGGAGCAGAACAACTCATCTTTCTCCCGCGGAGCAGCTGGTAGTTTTGAACTGCAGACTTTGCAGTTAGCAGCCTGACTCATAACCACTGTGCTACCACTATGCAAATAGGGTGTACAGAATTCTAACATTGGGATTGGTTAATTTTGCCATCCTACTAGGAGTCCTGGT
>NW_006408591.1:7515855-7517367 GCF_000296735.1 Chrysochloris asiatica | reverse complement strand
AAACTGAAAGCCTTCCCTCTGCGAACAGGAACCAGACAAGGATGCCCTTTATCACCGCTCCTATTCAATATTGTGCTAGAAGTTTTAGCCAGAGTTATATGGCATGATAAAGAAATCAAAGGCATTCAAATTGACAAAGAGGAAGTAAAACTCTCCTTATTTGCAGACAATATGATCCTATATATAGAAAACCCCAAAGACTCAGTAAAAAACTATTACATTTCATCCAAAAATTCAGCAAAGTGGCAGGGTATAAGATCAATATACAAAATCAATTGGATTTCTCTACAGCAACAGCAATAACGATGAAAAGGACATTAGGAAAACAATTCCATTTACAATAGCCACACAAAAGATGAAATTCCTAGGAATAAACATAATCAGAGAAACAAAGGACTTATACAAAGAAAATTACAAAACACTACTACAGGAAACCAAAAGAGAGATACAGAAGTGGAAGAACATACCATGCTCCTGGATGGGAAGACTCAACATTGTGAAAATGTCAATACTACCCAGAGCAATTTACACATACAATGCAATCCTAATCCAGATTCCAACAACATACTTCAAGGAGATGGAAAGGACAATTACTAATTTTATATGGATAGGAAAGAGACCCAAGATAAGCAAAGCACTGCTGAAAAGGAAGAACAAGGTTGGAGGTCTCTCACTCCCCAATTTCAAACTTTACTACACAGCTATGGTGGTAAAAACAGCCTAGCACTGGTACAATGAAAGAGACATTGATCAATGGAACAGAAAAGAGAATCCAGATATCAACCCAACCACCTACAGCCAAATGATTTTCAACAAAATGCCTAGACACATTGCATGGGAAAGAGACAATCTCTTTAATAAATGGTGCTGGCAGAACTGGAAAGCAATATGTAAAAGCCTGAACCAAGACTTTTACCTCACTCCATAAACAAAAATGAATTCATCATGGATCAAAGATCTAAATGTGAATCCCAAAATTATGAAGATCATCAATGAAAAAATAGGGACAAACATGAGGGCACTAATTCAGGGCATAGACAGGCTGCCACACATTTTGAAAAGTACACAAACAAAAATAGACAAAATAGATGAGTGGGACATACTAAAAATTAAAAACTTGTGTTTATCAAAAGACTCCACCAAGAGAGTAAAAAGAGAACCCACACGCTGGGAAAAAATCTTTGTCAACGACATATCAGATAAGGGACTCATCTCTAGAATATATAGGAAAATACTACACATCTACAAAACCAAGACAAAAAACCCAATCAAGAAATGGGCACAGAATATGAACAGACACTTCACCAGGGAGGAGATCTGGGCAGCCAACAAACATATGAAGAGGTGATCACGATCAGTAGCCATTAGAGAGATGTAAATCAAAACAACAATGAGATACCATCTCACACCAGCAATAACAGCAAAAATCAAAAAAGTTGAGGACAATAAATGCTGGCGGGGATGTGGAGAGACTGGGACACTCCTGCATTGTTGGTGGGACTGCAAAATGGT
>NW_006408591.1:7513873-7515531 GCF_000296735.1 Chrysochloris asiatica | reverse complement strand
TTGAGTGAAATTAGTCAATCACAAAAGGAAAAATACTGCATAGGACCACTACTGTAAAAGACTAAGAAAAATAACATATACTAATCCACTAAAGTGGATTCCTAGCAGGTTGCCAGGAAGTAGGGTTAGGAATAAGGGGGGGAGAGGAAGGCAGAGCACAGGGCAGGGAATAGACATAGGATAATTTGGGAATTGGGGAGGGGGGCAATATACAAGTAAGGAGAGGGGAATGGAAGAACAAGGCAGACGGGAGATCAATTAGGCTTGTATGAATGAGCTAAATGGGACAGAGGTAAAAACGGATGTAGGCACAGCCTTGGAACAACAGGGCTCTGGGATCCAGAGACTGGGACAGGGTTGGAATGGGGAAAAGTGGGGAATAATGTTGAGATACTTGGCTGACTTTTGAACCTTGGTTTTCCATGCATTATAATATAAAACAGTCACTGGAAGGAGAGTGAAAGGAATAGCCAGAAATATCACCATAGAAAGCTTGTAAGTCCATCTTCTGCCTATAACTAATTGGAACACCTAAAATGGGGCTACAATGTATCTAGTGAAGGAGGTCTCATGAGGAGCCTCTGCATTACATAAAACTATAGAAGGAAGCCTGAACCACATCAGAGAAGGGAAACTTTCCTCTTGAAAGGACAAGCAGACCAGCCTGGAGCAACCAGAAAACCAGAAGACACTTCTTGAAAGAAGGACCTACAGGAAAAATACAAAACAACAAGGGCAGTACGACTGTTACCACAAGAACAAGCAAGCTGTCTGCCCAGGAGATATCAAGGCAAGTGATCCGGTTCTCTCAGTGCAAATCCTCCTCCAAGACTAAGATGTAATGGGAAAACACGTTCTGATTGGTGACCTCACACGTCTTTGGAAGTGACCGAAGAACATCGAAGAAGCAGCGAGCTAAGCCCTGCATCGTTCAGCAGACTATGGTGAGCCCAAGTAGAGATCTGGTTGGCCAGCAGTGAGGCAAGACCTGGGGACTCCTGGATTCATAGTCAGTGACACATCCACAGAGGACTAGAAAGGAGACCGAAGTGACCAACTGATAAGAAGAGGTCGGGCAGACACAGGAACACCCACACCTGAAGATGATACCCACTTGCCAATGATGGGACGAACAAAGCTCAACCCGAAGAAGAAAAAAGAGGAAAAAAGAGTGTCATCTGATACAGTCTGATAAACTGGACATCCATCTATAAATGTAGTAGTTCAAAAGAGGAAACAAATCCCTGCTCCAAGAATTATTCCCACCCCCTCCATACAAAGAATAGAGAGGGATGGAAAGCTTGAACATTGACTAACCAAAAATGGGAGAAGGGATGCAAAGGTAAGAAGTGACTGGCTTACAAATTTTCAAGAGGGAACCTAGATTCACAGGGCGGTGAGGATTGTGGAGTCTCCAGTGAGTAGTGTCCACCTGTCTGGGAGGGCCAGATGAAAAGAAATGTGGATGGGTCCCTTGGGATGCAAGGGTGAATGATTGTCACCAGGACTGATTGTGAGAACTGGAAATGTAAAGGTGGACATTTTATAGCAAGGAGGTGAGTGATTAACCTTTCAGTCTAGGATCGCAGGGCCCTGGGACCATCAATGGAGAAGAGCGGAGAGTGGGACCCCACCCAGAGGAGCAGTGAGGACAGAGA
>NW_006408591.1:7504471-7513773 GCF_000296735.1 Chrysochloris asiatica | reverse complement strand
ACAACAACAACAACTAGGTTCATATCAATGGAGAAAAGATTGAAGTCAAGTACTTCATTCTTCTTGGATCAACTATCAACACTGATGAAAGAAGCAGTCAAAAAATCAAACAACGTATTGCATTAGGCAAATCTTCTGCACAATACCTTTTTAAAGTGTTGAAGAGCAAAAATGTCAGCTTGAGGACTAAGGTGGGCCTGGCCCAAGCCATGATATTTTCAATAACCTCAGAGGCATGCGAAAATTGGACAGTGAATAAGGAAAACCGTAGAAGAATTGACGCTTTTGAGCTATGGTGTTAGAAAAGATTATTGAAAGTACCATGGGCTGCCAAGGTCACTATGGGTTGGTACCGACTCAATGGCACCTAACAACAACAAGTTTTAAAAGGAAGTTGTTGTTGTCAAGTGCCGTTGAGTCAGTTCTGACTCAGCAACCTTGTATGAGGTCTCCAAGGAGTGAATGGTGGGTTTGAATTGCCGATCTTGCAGCTCAAACTGACCTTGTAGTCCAGCACATTAGCCTACAGCATCACACCAGGACTCCTATCTTAGATGTTGTTGTTGTTGGTAAGTGCTGTGGAGTGAATTCTGTCCCATAGCAACACTTCATAGGGTTTCCAAGGAACAGCTGGTGAGCTTGAACTACCGACTTTGCAGTTCAAACGACTTTGCAGTCTGACGTATTAGACCACAGAGCCACACCAGATAGGAACAGACACTTCCAGGTCCACTGAGAAAGAAGAGGATGAGTAAAATGCGAGATCTGTACATAGGAAATCAGAAACAACAAAGGGAATGTATGAGAGACAGAGCAACTGAGAGCTTTTATACCTGTGGGCTGAGTAAAGTTGAGTGCCTATGGGCAGGATGCTGGCCTGCAGATTGTGCCCTTTGGGCATTTACAGACTGACTGAAAGAGTTTTGTAACACTTGTAGCAATAGAGTGGAGGCTAAAGAGCCATACAGCTGAAAGACCAAAGACAAGAGTGATATATGCCTGCAGTACAGAAGAGAAGAGGTCTTCCTGATTGGGAAACTGTTGCATTCTGCATTGTTACTTACCCTGAATTGTATCCTGTTCACCTCCCCAATAAATCCCATAATTATGACTTCTGTATGACCATTGTAATGGATTATTGAACCTAGATGTGAAGCAGATGGCTATGTAGGAGGGATAGTTGGTGTCAGAATAGAGTAAGCAAGGTCGTAGAATAGAGGCATGATTGACCTCCATTGCAAAGGATTTTGACTTGGACTGGATTTGAGTTGGATTCTCCTGCCTCCTTGTAAAGCTAGAGGAAATCAGAAATGACCCCCATATGGTTTTTGCACTGCCTATGATCAGAGCTCAGATTCCTGATGTGGCATTATAGGATAAGCACTGGTCAGCTATAGGAAGATTGTCAGTTCAAATCCACAAGTCACTCCTTGTAAACTCTATATATGTTGCTATAAAATGTAACCAACTTGATGACACTTAGCAACATGATAAGAGAAGGAGGTCAACATATACAAGTAGAAAAGAGGAAAATTGTGACTAAGGTTGACAACTGAATCTCTAATTCTCCTATTCTTATTCGTCTTCCTCTTTTTCTCTCTCTCTCTCTCTCTCTCTGTTTTCCTGTTTTTATTTTTTCAAAAATTCTTTAAGCTGGTTTGGGTATGTCTGAAAGACTAATGATTAAAATAATGTCAGGCTATAAGAAGCCCTAGAAATCAGGAAAAGGAGCTTAGATTAGTTACAATTAAGCATGGAAAGTAAAGTTGCTTGACACTTCAAGAGAAGTCATATTGAAGAGCAAAATTAGGTCATTCAAGGAAATGTTCCTCCTATATGAAGTCATCTAAATAAGCACATTCCAGAAAAACTTGTAAAACTAATACAATGGACTTTTTAAAAAGTATTGAAGTATAGCATTTTTTCATAGACATTCTTGGCTTATTAATAGTTACATAAAACTGAATGCATACTTTAATTAAAAGTCAAGGAAAATATAGCTACTGAGACATTTCTTCCATAAACTATAAATGAGTTACAGTCAAATGATTCTTTCATTGTCTCCCACATTTTTAATGATTTACATTTTATAAATAAAAAATATTTTCCCCTCTGAACTTAAACCTATTGGACAATAGTTTTGACCAATTTGTGTGGTATTTTAGACCTAGCTTTTAATTATGACTCAAGCAGCAGTCATGAAAGATTGACAGCTAGTGTACAGAGCCTTAGGCCATAGCATAATAGAGTCCTACAGAAAAAGACTAATTTTATTCAAATAAAAATTATAGTGAGTAAAATTTCACAAAAATTTAAATACAAGAAGGCAACATTAGAACACTAACATTTTGAATATGGGTGACATCAAGCATTTTTTCAAGATACAATTACAAGTTCGTAACAAGTCATAGCTACCTTATATACAACAAAAGGAGCGACCCTATGCTCAGCAGAATGAAACACAGCTGGTTCTAAGCAAACTTCACAATTGTTGCTAAGCCTGAGCCTATTGCTGCTGCCAATGTGGCATTGTTTGATAGCCTGAATTTAACCTTGATGGAATATTTCTCTACCTGCTCTTTCACTTTTAGTTTATGCAAGTCATCAATACCTCTTTTCACTTAGGCCAGTCCTGTTTTGTTTTCAGTCTCTGTTATTGTCAATAAGGAGAGAGGAGTCATCTTGAATTACTCAGGATTTACTTCTTCAAAAACTGTGGGTCTGGGTTAAGCTTCCATGAGCCAATGATAGAAACTTTTATCCAGTGTGGACTAAGACTTATTGGAGGTCTCTCTATTTTTCTCTGACCCTCCAGTTTACCAAACATGATACCCTTCTCCAGTGACTGATCCCTCCGTATAATATTTCCGAAGTATTAGAAACTAAGTTTGGCCATTCTGGTTTCCAAGAAACACTCTGGCTGTACTTCTTCCAACACAGATCTGTTTGTTCTTGTGGCAGTACATGGTACTTTTAATATTCTCCCCCAACACCAAAACTCAAATTCATCAATTCTTCTAAGGTTTCCTTATTCATTATCTAACTTATACATATATATTAGGTTATTGAAAATAACAATCACAAGTACTGATATAAATAGCAGGGAAATGAGTCTTCCTAGCTGATTGAGCCTCCTTTTCTACTGAATTACTTGTATTAAATACTGATATCCATTGTTTTTAGTATATTTTATGCCAAAGCTATTCTGGATTTAATGCACATCAAATCACTCACTTAGAAATCAGCTCTGCGATGTACCAAAGACATTATCATGAAATATTATAGGCTGCTCTACTCTACAGAGAATATCTCCCTTAGCGATGATTTTTACAGAAAACTATTGCAGCAGCCAGTGGTGAGTCAAAAGACACACTATGAAAAGCAGTCTTTAGAAAGTCTGTCTTAATTCAACCCATCAGTTTTACCAATATCTAGACTCTGCCCAAATTTTTGCTTCAGATTCAGTTTTTATCTCTGCCCATTTTTTTTGAACTTATCTTTTAGCATAAACTTTGCTTTCTAAGTCCAAACACATTCATAAAGTAGCTTTTGATTATTCCTTTGTCCACATTGGATAACATTTTCTATCATTAGCTCATGGAAGTTTAACCCAAACCCACAATTATTGAAGAAGGAAATCTTGAGTAATTAAAGATGACTCCTTTCTTATATTGACAATAGCAGAGACTGAAGCCAAAATGAACTGGCTTAGGTGAAAAGAGGTACTGATGACTTCTATAAACTAAAGTGAAAGGACAGGTAGAAAGATATTCCATCAAAGTTAAATTCAGGATAACAAACAATGCCATCAGAATACATTTTCTTTTTCCTTTTGACTTTCCTTTCCTCTGCTTTTAAAACTTTCAGCAGTTTTAATTCAACAATAAACACCACAGAATTATTAGATTTATGCATTCTCCTTTCAGTTGTAAGTCATAGCACAAAATAGTGTTTCATTTTCCTAATAGCAAAATTCAAGGATTGAGTTCTATTAGATTGGCTGATTTGGACCACGCTCCCACTTAGCTAAAAGAAAGAACCCATTAATTGTCAGGGATTGGGTAATGAACTATGCTTGGAGTCTTAATATTGATTATGAAAAACAGGTGTTTCCAAAATTTAAGGTCAGGTTCATGTTTGGAGACAAACAAGTAAAATCAAAAGAAAATGAATGCTCTCTTCATACCCACTAAGTAATATGAGGCACATTTAACTTCACCTGTAATCAAAGTGATGTTTCTTCTCCATAATTACTATGCTTGACCCTTACTAGAAGTGTAAAAGATAAAATTGTAGAGCTTCGAGTCAGAAGCAACCTTTTTCTAAATTCAGTTTTTATGGCCCTGCGATGACTAATCAAAAGCTAAATGTGTCTCTTAAGGGTAATGCTGATCGTGTAGCCAATCCCAAGAGAAGCATATCTAGTTTAAATAGTCCATATAATCACAGTGCTATTTTGCAAATTCCAGATGTCTATTCATCAGTAGTGAGCTGAAGCCATACTCCTCCTGGGACACTAAAGGCAGAAAAGGGATTGATTTTGTTGGGTTTCCCATTAACATTAATTACCATTCTTTGATGTGCCTTAAATGCGTCTTGACAAGGAGATGATCTACTTGTGGCAAAAAGCCATTTTGTTTCCATCTCTAATTAAGCTTGTCTTCCTCCTGTATAAACCTAGACCGGCTAGGATGTCACTATTTGAAAATGTATCACCTGACCTCAAGGGACAGATGTTGATGTTTAGTGACCTTTTTTAAATTTTATTTTTCATAAAAAGAATAGAAAAACTTCTGGAAAATTGGCAGAGCACAGATTAGATTCTAATTTAATGAAATGAGGAAATAAAAAATGTTGATAGTAGAGGACTATTTTTATATGGTAGTTAAGGGAACTGTTGTTGCTAATTGCCATCTAACCTTTTCTGAGTCATAGGGAACCTGTATAAGGTTTCCAAGCAGCAGTTGGCATATTTCAATTGCTGACCTTTTTGCTAACAGTCCAGTGCTTATTCTACAGTACTACACCAGGACTAGGTGCATTACCTCTAAACTTCATAAGAACAGGTACTTTGTCCTTTTTATCCATAGCTGTCCCACCAGGACTCAGGAGGACAAGAACTGACACACAATAGATAAATAGATAATCAAGAAGGTATGGAACAAACAGCTTATCAAAGAAATAAAATACAAATCTGAAGCAAACCTAAATCTGGTGAAAAACTAACTGAAACTCAATCTTACCTAAATGTGGAAAAGGTAAATTAAAGTGATTATATAATGAGAAGATCAAGTAATTGAACTGCTGCCTTGATGTTAACAGCCTGACTTTTAACCACTATGCTGCCAGAACTCCTTTCAAGGAAATTAGAGGATATATTTATTGACTTTTATATTTCAACTGTAAGGATAAATATTAAATACTAAGCCAGATTTGACATTAAGTGATTGATTCTGAAAGTCTTCTCAGAGTTATAGTTGAAGTCATCTAGTTTTGTTTGTTTTTAAGGGAAAGACCAAAGTTCAGCTTAATCTATGCTATTGCTTTTGTTGTTTGTGCCTTTGAGTTGTTCTGACTCATAGCAACTTTAAGCACAACTAAAATAAATGCTGCCAACTCCTCTGCCAATCTCACTATCACTGTTACACTTGAGCTCATTGCCATTGTCGCTGTGCAAATCCATCTCATCGGCGGTCTTTCTACTTTTTACTTACCCTTCTCTTTACCAAACATGCTATTCTTCTCCAGGGACCAGTCCCTCCTGACAATATGTCTAAAGTATGAAAGAAATTCTGGACTTATGGACTTCTATGGTGCATTCTGGTTGTACTTCTTCCAATACAGATTTGTTTGTTCTTCTGCCAGTCCATGATAGCATTAGTATTCTTCTCCAACACCATAACTCAAATGGATCAATTCTTCTGTAGTCTTCCTTATTCATTACCCAACTTTCACATGTATATGAAACTGTTTAAAATGCCATGGCTTGGGCCATATGCACCTTAGCCCTCAAACTGGCAACTTTGCTATTGAACACCATAAAGAGGTCTTGGGTAGCAGATTTGCTTAATGAAACATACAGTTTGGTTTCTTGATTGCTGCTTCCTATGTGTGTTAATAGTGGAGCTAAACAAATAAATCTTTGACAACTTCAATCTTTTTTCTATTTATCATGATGTCTTTTATTAGTCTATTCTGTGACTTTCCAGAATGCTTAAATATGCATTCTGGTTGATTAGAATGCATGCTATGCCAACTGTTAAATAGATATTCTGAACTTCATCAGTACAAGGATGAAATTCAAAATACTTATTCAACCACTGGCATAGCATGTGTTATGACCTAATTGAATGCGTATTTAGCATTCTGAATATTCACAGACTAGGTAATCACTATGAAATTAAAGTCTTGGATATGCTGATTCAAACCTGTTGAGAGTCTGTCAAGGTGTACAAATACGAGAACTGACCAATTAACCAAAGAGAGACAGTAACTAAATAAAATATACAATAGATGTTACAGGAATGTTAATTAAAATTTTCTGATGAAGAGCAACAAGATAGTATAATTTTTTATAACTCAATTTTCTTAAAATTTATACCATGTGAAATAAATGGTATAAATTATATCTGTGTATATATCAATAGCTGCTATTGAATTTTCTCTAAACAATCAAATAGTTAATGCTTTAGGTTTTGAAGACCATATAATCTTTGTCACAGCTATTTAACTCTGCCATAGGAAATATGCAAATATTCCTGCTGGTGCTTCAAAAGGCAATTTGACCCAGCCACTCCCGGGCTCCTCCGGACTCGGCGCGTCCTCCTGGGATTGTCTCCGAGGAGTCCGGGCTGAGCAGGATGGCTTCCAGTACCCCACTGAGGCAAGAAGACACGGGTAAGGAGGGCTCCAAGGACAAAGGGGGGAGATCTCACGGAGGAGGCCATCAGGTAGCGGACTCAAAACACCCAAATCACCATAAGGCTCAGGGCACCTGCCTCCTCTACTCACTTTTTTAAAAAATCACACTATGGAAGAATTTCTGGCATTTTGAACTTTTGCCCACCACTGCTGGCAGCAACTGCCCCGACCCCTGTAGAGCTTTGAGGGCAGGGCTAGAGCCAGCCTAAACGGAGAATCTCAAGTGGACAAAAGCCGTAGGAGAGTTCTCTGGCCTAGCTTGAAATCTCAAGGCATGTAGCAGGCAGGAAAAAAAAAAAAAAAAAAAAAGTTTATCCAGAGCACAGAAAGCAACAGAAATACAGTGACTCTCAGATGTCATCAAACGCCTACCTCCTAATCATAGCAATAATAATTACAACAAAATAAAAATAACCATTCCCAACAAGAAACAATTAACATTATTGAAGCATCTCCAAAAGCAGGAAAAGGCAGCAGATACAAATGAACTGGAGACAGACAAAGATATTATAGAGGAGGAAGAGCAGGTTCTGGATTTGCCTGAGAGGGAATTCAGAAGAATGATATGGAAACAAATTCAAATACTCTGGAAAGGGATTGAGGAAAACAAGGAAGAAGTAACCAGAATTCTTCAGGAACAATCTAACAAGATTGACATGGCACTGGAAACAATTCAAAGCCTGCAAAAAGATGTCCAGATGACCAATAATAAGATATCAGAAATAGACAATAGCCCGAAAGGGAAAAGGAGCAGACTGGAAGAGATGGAAGCCAGAATTAGTGAGCTGGAAGACAAATCTTTCAGTACAGCCAAGATAGAACAGCAAACAGCTAAAAAAGATAAAACAATCTGAAGACAATTGAAGATACATGCTGGATAACATGAAGAGAAATAATGTAAGAATTACTGACATTCCGGAACAAGAAGAATCAAGGAAATCTACAGAGGAGATAGTGGAAGAGCTTCTGGAGGAAAACTTCCCTAACATCTTTAAAGATGAGAAAATATATATTCAAGAAGCCCAACATACCCCAGGAAGGATAGACCTCAAAAGAAAATCTCCAAGACATATAATAATCAAGGTCTCCAAAACCAAAGACAAGGAAAAAATACTAAGAGTGGCCAGTGAGACGAGAAATATAACTTATAAAGGCAAACAAATTAGATTAAGCGCTGACCATTCAGAACAAACCATGCAGACAAGAAGGCAATGGGGAGACATATACAAAACCCTGCAAGAAAAAAAAACTGTCAACCAAGAATCATCTATCCAGCAAAACTACCAATCAAATACGATGGCACAATCAAAACATTCCAGGATAAACAGAATCTGAGGGAATTCATCAAAACCAACCCAGCACTTCAAGACATCTTAAAGGGAGTTCTGGGGATGGAGAACCAAAAGAACAGATGACAAACAGAGATTGACAGGTATGGCAACACCACCTGGAACACAGTCAACAGAAAGCAGAGTCCAGAACAGAACGAAACTACAACAAACTCAAGGGAACCCAGAGATCGACTGAAAGACATAAACATATCAACATCAAAGAAGGGACAAACACAGCAATAGAAGCACAGGTGGTGGAGATGTCAGGTAAATTACAGGTTGCAATGGAATATCCTAAATGCAGAGAAAAACTAGTAGCCTACAAGGTAACCCCAAAAGAAAGTTAACACCCCACAACAGATCATGAGCATGAATTCCCAAGCAGAACAACCAAACAAAGAAGCTAGGAAGAAACTGACCAGAATCAACTCAAAAAACACAAACCCAAATACAAGAAGGTAAGCAGAACCAAAGAACGAACAACACCATCAAAAAAGTAACACAATGACAGTAATCAACTCATACTTATCAATAATTACATTGAATGTAAATGGACTGAATGCACCAGTGAAGAGATAAAGAGTGGCAAAATGGATTAAAAAAAAACAAGATCCATCAATATGCTGCCTCCAAGAGACACACCTTACACACAACACAAAAACAGACTAAAAGTCAAAGGATGGAAAACGATTTACCAAGCCAACTACAGCTCTAAACAAGCAGGAGTTGCAATACTAATCTCTGACAAAGTAGACTTTAAGATAAAAACATGCATAAGAGACAAAGAAGGACACTATCTCATGACCAAAGGATCAATTGAGCAAGAAAACATAACCATAATAAACATTTATGCTCCCAATGAAAGAGCACCAAGATACATGAAGCAAACCTTAATGGAATTGAAGAAAGAAATAGATAAATCCACAATTATATCAGGAGATTTCAACACACCACTCTCAAAAAGGGATAGAACAACCAGAAAGAAACTTGACAATGCCACGGAGGAACTTAACAACACAATCAACCAACTTGGCATCATAGATATATATA
>NW_006408591.1:7494722-7499611 GCF_000296735.1 Chrysochloris asiatica | reverse complement strand
TAGGGATCCAGAGAGGGAGAGGGGCTGTGTGCTGAGGACCATGAGGGGAGGGTGGGAGGGATTGCAGGGTATACCCTTTGGTTGGGCGATGATGCATGGACTGGATGGTAACTAAGGCAATGAAATGATGTATGATGGAATGAATGTAAAACTAATGTTCCCCCATGTAGACTATCACACAATACACAATAAAACATAAAAAAATAATTATAATAAAATAAACAGGACAATGAAGCACTACTGGAAAAAAAAAAAAAAAAAAGGCAAATTGATGTGTTTTTTTTTACCATGATGTCTCCTTCCTAGATCACCTTGAATTCAAGATTTTTGATTATTCTGGTCTGAGAAATTGATAGAAATTATCACTCAGCAGTTGCTTTCTCTTTGATTTCTAAGCACCTCAAGTCTTGTTGTTGTTGTTAAGTGTCTTTGAGTCAGTCTGACTCATAGAAAACCTGTATAAGATTTCTGAGTAGTGGCTGGAGAGCTTGAACCACTGACCTTGTGGTTCAACCCAACCTTACAGTCCAGGGGATTAACTTGATCCTAAAGTTAGGAGTTGGCTAATACCTCAAGATCAAAAGCAGTATACAATTTTAGGCTAAATTTTCTTCCCTTTGTTATCCTGGTCCTTTTGTTATCCACAGTGTGTCATGATGCACATAGTCAAAAAGCCTTTGCATAGTCAGTAAAGTACAAGTACACATCTTTCAGATATTCTCTACTTACAGCCAATATTCACTTGACGTAAAAAATGATATCCCTAGTCCCCAGTCATCTTGGGAAACTGGCTTGAATTTGTAGCAGTTCTCTGTCAATGCACTTGTTGCAGCCACTTCTGAATTATTGTTGACAAAATAATCATAATGCTATATCAAGTCTCAAGCTCTGACTATATAGATTACTATTTGACATCTTTAAATAGTTGTTTTGTTTTATATTTTATATAAAATGGTGCACTCAGAAATTCTTATTATGGGAGTTAAAAATAGAAACTCTTATATAATGTATTCTAATCTGACTTCCTGTGATTGTTTTTCTATAAACTAGCAAAAGTATGGGATGCTTTTTTTAATAATTTAAAATTAAAAGCAATTTTTTTTCTGGCACTGAATACATTTGCCTATTAAATGTGTAACAGCTATTTCTGTATATACAGAAGCTCAACACATGATAAAAATTATTTTTGTTGATAATCATGGATGAAATAATGTATTGATAACTTTTAAGTTAGGAGAAAATGTAATGAAATGATATAAAGTTGTTGTTGGTGGTTATGTGCGGTAGAGTCGGTTTCGACTCGTAGGGACCCGGTACAGGGTTTCTGAGGCTGTAAATCTTTACGGGAGCTGAAAGCCTCATCTTTCTCCTGCGGAACAGCTGGTAGTTTCGAACTGTTGACCTCGCGACTCACAGCCTGACTTGTAACCACTACGCTACTAGAGCTCCTTGATATAAAGTTAATACAATATATACCTAAATGTAATAATTTAAAAATAGGAAAATTTTATTATTGCTTATGGCATCCAAAGTACCTACTACTGAAACAAGTATATCACTCACTAGGTATGATATGGATTCCTAGTGTGGTGATGTAGGATAAGCACTAGACTGCTAACTACAAGGCTGTTCCTTCAACCCAACAGCTGCTCATTGGAAAACCTACACAGGATCATATTGAATCAGAACTGATTTGATGGTACTTAACAACAGCAACATGTGTGATAATAGATGATATATCATTATTGTTATTATTTTCCTGGTGATAATTCAGGAATGGCTGCAACAAGTACATTTACAGAACTGCCATAAATTTAAGTCAATTTCAGAAGAGAACGTCATTGCTGATGTCAGATGAATCTTGGCTAAAAGCAGAGAATATCTGAAAGATGTTTACTTGTGCTTTACTGACTATGCAAAGGCTTTAGACTGTGTGCATTATGGCCAACTATGGATAATATTTCAGAGAATGGGTAATAGAGCACACTCAATTGAGCTCATGAGAAATCTGTACATATATCAGGAGGTAGTCCTTCCAACTGAACAAGGGGATATTGAATGGTTTAAAACCAGAAAAGCTAAGTGTAAGGAGTGTTTCCTCTCACCATATATATTCAAATTGCACATTGAGTAAAAAATCTGAAAAGCTGTATTATATAAAGACAAACATGCATCAGAATTGGAAGAAGATTCATTAGCAACCTGTGATTTGCAGATGAAATAACCTTGCTTGCTGAAAGTGAAGATGAGTTAGAAATACTAACTAATAAAAATCAAAGACCACAGTTCTCAGTATGGTTTTTACTTCAATGTAAAGAAAATAAAAATACTCACCACTGTACTAATGAATAACATCATGATACATGGAAAAAAAAGTGAAGTTGTCAAAGACTTCATTTTGCTTAGATCCACTATCAGCATTCATGAAAGCACTAGTTAAAAACAAAACAAAACAAAACAGAAAAACAAACAAACAAACAAACGATTATATTAAACAAATCAGTTGTGCAAGATCTTTAAAGGGCAAAGAGGAGTATGATGCACCTAATCTAAGCCATGGTATTTTCAATAGCCTCATATTCATATGTAAGTTGAAAAATAAAGACTACCATAGAAGAATTGATGCATTTGTGTTGTGCTGCTACCATGGACTGCTAGAATTACACACAATTCTGTGTTGGAAATAGTACATCTTTAGTGTTTCTAAGAAGCTAGGACAATGCGACTTCATCTCACATAATTCATTCATAATTTCAGGAGGGATCAGTCACTGGTTAAAGACATTATGCTTGATAAAGTGGAGGGTTAGCAAAAAAAAAAAAAAAAAAAAAAAAAGACTCTCAATGAGATGGATTGGCACAATGGCAGCAGAAATGGGCACAAGCATAACAACAATTATGAGGATGGCACAGGATCCAGGCAGTTTTTCTTACCATTGTGCATAGGATAACTGTAAATTGGAACCAAATTGAAGGCATCAAACAACACCAGTAGCATTATTATGCTTTAGTGTATTTCTCTGTGCAAAGAAGCCAGTATTAAAAACAATTTCATAATATTATTGAGACCAGTTTGTTGTTGGTTTTGTTATTTACCCTCCAGTCAGTTCCAACACATTGTGACCCTGTATAGACCTTCTGAGGAGAGGCTGTTGAGTTTGTATCACAGGTCTTCCAGATAACAGTCCATTGCTTATCCTGCAGTGCTACATCGGGACCCCAACGTGGTAAGCCTTAAATGATTCTATTTAAAGAATCCTATGAGATTTCACTTTACAATATCATTTATTTTTAATAGAATTTACGTCTTGTTCATTTGCCTGACTCATAGTATGTGTAGAAAACAGATATTTTTAATTCATTTAACACTGTATTCCCTTGATAATATTATAGTTGCTTATCAATTATTTAAACAAACTATCATTATTGTTTTTATATTTTTAGAGGACAGCACTTACATAAATAGTAGAGAAGAGGCAGTCATTTTCCAATTCAGCAGTATAGAGATACTGACATTTCTCTATCTTTTCCTCTTATACATTCATAAAATAATTGTTTCTTAATATTATATCATCTATTCTAGCAAGTGCTTCCCACTTAATTGTCCTTTAATGTCTATAGCTGTAAAGTGTCCTATAGAGGCCTGGTATGGTACTGTTGGATAAGCACTGGACCACAAGGTTGGTTTGAACACCAAGGTTGTCAGTTCAAACTCACCAGCAGCTCCTTGGAAACCCTATACAGAACTGCTATGAGTCAAAATGGACTCAATTGGCATTTAACAATAATATTAATCTCATGTTCCTCACAAATTAGATAACTATGATAAGGAATTGAGGGAAAAATCTGTTTTCTTTCTCAGAATGCTGCTATAAATTACCATATTTTTCTCATCTCTTCTCTCAAGTTGGCACATTATCTCTATTTTCTCTATATATCTATAAATCTATATCTATATCTATATCTATAGATATAGATATATCTTTCTCATCTCAGATGTTATCCAGCAAAGTAATACAGCCAAGCCCCAGCCCCAAAGCAACAAATTGGTTTCCATATTACTTACATATTTGTCATCTTTTCCAACACCTAAAGTTTTAAGTGGAAATGTTGTCAGCTAAGTTTTTATTTGAAAGTAAGTTTAACAGATTCTGCTCAATTAAGGACAATCAATATACTGTAAGGGTATGAAATACTCCACAAATCAAAGGAAAACTTTCTGACATATGTTCCCAAAAGCAGAGGAAACAGAGAAGTCTTTTTTAATCTAGGAAACCAGTACAAATGGAAAGCTCCAACTGTTTTTACTGTTTATGTTTCTCCTCCAATTTCACATTCTAAAAGGGGTATTGTTTGTCCAAATTTGCATCAAATATATATACTAAGAGATAGTATAAGATCTTTGACTGACAGTCCCAACAAAATTCTATCTAATGAGAAAAATGTGGTTCTCTAATTAAATTTAGAGTTTTTGTACAGAAGGAAGCAGAAACAGAAGGTAAGAAGCAGATATGTGCTATACTTTGGATTTAGTTGTTTAACATAGACCATTAGCAAATTTGGGTCACATCAATTTCGACATACCAAAATGTATAATTTTCTATAATAAAAATGTATATAGGTTGAATGTATTCAATGTAATTCTGGATGTTATGACTATACGTTTTATGTAAGTGAAACCAAAATTTTTAGATTAGATGCAGGGGTACAAAAATATTACATAAAGGATTTCTTTTCAATAGAGCTAAATCACATAGTGGTTATGAATCGGGCTGCTAACCTCAAGGTTGGCAGTTCGAAACTACCAGGGGTTCCGCGGGAGAAAGATGAGGTGTTCTGCTCCCATAAAGATTTACAGCCTCTGAAACCCTGTGCAGGGTCACTATGAGT
>NW_006408591.1:7492526-7494622 GCF_000296735.1 Chrysochloris asiatica | reverse complement strand
GATGGCACAATCAAAACATTCCAGGATAAACAGAATCTGAGGGAATTCATCAAAACCAACCCAGCACTTCAAGACATCTTAAAGGGAGTTCTGGGGATGGAGAACCAAAAGAACAGATGACAAACAGAGATTGACAGGTATGGCAACACCACCTGGAACACAGTCAACAGAAAGCAGAGTCCAGAACAGAACGAAACTACAACAAACTCAAGGGAACCCAGAGATCGACTGAAAGACATAAACATATCAACATCAAAGAAGGGACAAACACAGCAATAGAAGCACAGGTGGTGGAGATGTCAGGTAAATTACAGGTTGCAATGGAATATCCTAAATGCAGAGAAAAACTAGTAGCCTACAAGGTAACCCCAAAAGAAAGTTAACACCCCACAACAGATCATGAGCATGAATTCCCAAGCAGAACAACCAAACAAAGAAGCTAGGAAGAAACTGACCAGAATCAACTCAAAAAACACAAACCCAAATACAAGAAGGTAAGCAGAACCAAAGAACGAACAACACCATCAAAAAAGTAACACAATGACAGTAATCAACTCATACTTATCAATAATTACATTGAATGTAAATGGACTGAATGCACCAGTGAAGAGATAAAGAGTGGCAAAATGGATTAAAAAAAAACAAGATCCATCAATATGCTGCCTCCAAGAGACACACCTTACACACAACACAAAAACAGACTAAAAGTCAAAGGATGGAAAACGATTTACCAAGCCAACTACAGCTCTAAACAAGCAGGAGTTGCAATACTAATCTCTGACAAAGTAGACTTTAAGATAAAAACATGCATAAGAGACAAAGAAGGACACTATCTCATGACCAAAGGATCAATTGAGCAAGAAAACATAACCATAATAAACATTTATGCTCCCAATGAAAGAGCACCAAGATACATGAAGCAAACCTTAATGGAATTGAAGAAAGAAATAGATAAATCCACAATTATATCAGGAGATTTCAACACACCACTCTCAAAAAGGGATAGAACAACCAGAAAGAAACTTGACAATGCCACGGAGGAACTTAACAACACAATCAACCAACTTGGCATCATAGATATATATATAGAGCATTCTACCCAACAGCGTCACAATACACATTCTTCTCCAGTGCACATGAAACATTCTCCAGAATTGACCATATGTTAGGCCACAAAGCAAGCCTCTATAAATTCACAACCATCAAAATTCTACAGAGCATCTTCTCAGACCACAATGCTATAAGACTAGAAATCAACAATAAGAATCCCAAATCAATAAAGTCATATACATGGAAGCTGAACAACACTCTGCTAAAAAGCGACTGGGTAAAAGAAGAAATTAAACATGAAATCACAAAGTTCCTAGAAACAAACGATAATGAAAACACAACATACCAAAATCTCTGGGACACAGCGAAAGCAGTTCTGAGAGGTCAATTTATTGCAATAACTGCACACATCCAAAAAGAGGAAAGAGACAAAATCAACACGTTAACACAGCACCTTCAACAAATAGAAGTAGACCAGCAGGGGGAACCTACAGTCACCAAAAGAAGGGAAATAATAAAGATCAGAGCAGAAATAAATGAGATGGAAAACCAAAAAACTATAGAGAGAATCAACAGAACAAGAAGCTGGTTCTTTGAAAGGATTAATAAAATTGACAAACCATTGACAAAACTAACTAAAGAAAACAGGGAGAGGATGCAAATTAATCGCATTAGAAACCACATAGGTGAAGTCACAACAGAACCAAATGAAATAAAAAAAGATAATAACAGAACACTAAAAAGAGCTGTACTCCAACAAATTGAAAATTTGGATCAGGTGGATACATTTCTAGAAAAACACAAGCTACCTAAACTTACTCAGACTGAAGTAGAAAATCTGAACAAACCCATAACAAAAGAAGAAATTGACCAGATCATCAAGAAACTCCTGACCCACAAAAGCCCAGGCCCAGACGGCTTCACAGGTGAGTTCTACCAAACATTCAGAGAATAACTGTCACTAATTCTACTCAAATTATTCCAGAGCATAGAAGAGGATGGAAAACTCCCTAGTACTTTTTATGAAGCAAGCATAACCCTCATAC
>NW_006408591.1:7476515-7491661 GCF_000296735.1 Chrysochloris asiatica | reverse complement strand
AGAATTAATGCAATTCAGGTGTGGTTTTGGAGGTGAATATTAAAAGTACCATGGATTGCCAAAAGAACAAACCAATCTGTGTAGGAAGAAGTACAGACAAAATGGTCCCTGGAAGTCAGAATGGCCCAACTTCACCTCTCATATTTCGGACATATTGTCAGTAGGGACGAGTCCCTAAAGAAGGATATCATGTTTGGTAAAATGGAGGATCAGAGGAAAAGAGGAAGACCTCTTTTCGAGATGGATTGGATTAGCACAGTAGCAATAGCTATCGCTATACAAACAACGATTGTGAGTTTGGTGTGGACCAGGCAGTATTTCATTCGTTTTTGCATAGGGTCGCTACAAGTTTGTACTGACTCAATGGCACCTAACAACAACAACATTTTGGGAGGGATTTATAGAGAAAATTGGAGTCCAGGTATGACATTGTGTTAATGTGTCAGACTGCAAAGTTTCTATAAATGGTAAGATCGGTGGTTCAAGCTCACCAATTGCTCCTCAGAAACCCTATACATGGCTGCTAAGGTTTGGAACCGACGCTACGGCACTTCACAACAAACAACAGCAATAGAAGAAATGGTTATAATGGGCATGTAATTTATTTTAAATGATAATGCCATCATATTTCAACTAATTTTCTTATTTCAGAAAAATAAATGCAGCATACATATTTTCCCAAAATGCTATAAGTAGGAGAAAACTTCACTTCAACATCTACTATTTAGTAAATATTCTGCCTTGACCTAACAAACAGACATGAGAATGTAACTAATCTGAAATGTAAAAACATACTGTCTGCCATTCCAAAAGATTGAGTTTCAATATTAATTTACCATTTTATTATAGCTTATTTTTTTTCTTCTCTTTTGATTATCCTGAATGTGGACTATGTTAAGCTAAGAGGTACAAATATAAATTATCTGTACTTCACATAAAAAGAAATCACATTATAACATAAGATATTTATTTACATATATATATATATACACATATACAGATCTATACAGATACATATATACATCACCTTCCTTATATTTATGTATGTGTGTATGTAGACAAATAGATTTCTTGTTGTTTTTGTTAAGTGTCATTGAGTTGTTCTGACTCACAGAGATGCTGTATAAGGATTCTGAGGAGCGGCTAGTAAATTTGAACCTTTCAGTTAAAACTAACCTTTGGTTCCAGTTCTTTTTTTGTTCGTCCAGACGTTGATAGTGCTTTCTTATCCTTTATGAAACTTTCACATGTTTAAGACATTACTGAAAATATCATTTCTTGGGAAAAGCACAGCTTAGTTTTCAAAGTGATATAACAGATTTCGAACAATACACTATGTCGTTTGGTTTCTTGACTGCTGCTTCCATGAATGGTGATAGTGTATTCAAACAAAATGAAGTCTTTAATAACTTTAATCATTGCTCCATTTATCCTAATGTTATTTATTTGTCCAGTGATGAGGATTGTGTTTCCTTTACATTGATGTGCAATCCATGCTGAAGGATGTAGTGATTGATCTTCATTAGCAAGTATTTTAAGTCCTCTTTACTTTCAGGAAGCAAGGTTGTATCATCTGCATATCGAAGATTGTTAATGAGTCTTCCGCCTATCCTGATGCCACATTCTTCTTCATATAACCCAGCTCCTCAGATTATTTGCTCAGCATAGAGATTGAGTAAGTATGGTGAAAGAATACAACCCTGGCACAGAGCTTCCTGATTTTAGATCACTCAGTCCCCCCTTGTTCTAGTCTAACGACTGTTTCTTGGGCTATGTACAGGTTCTTCATGAACACAATTCAATATTCTGGAGTACTCATTCTCCACAATGTTCTCCATAGGTTGACATGTTCATCACAATCAAAAGTCTTTGCATTGTCAATAAAGTGCAGGTAAGTATCTTTCTGATATTCTCTGCTTTCAACCAAAATTCATCTGACATCAGCAATAATATCCCTCATTCCACATCTCCTTTTGAATCCAGCTTGAACGTATATCAAGTAATCTGTTAATGTATTTTTGAAGCAGTTTTTTAATTATGTTTAGCAAATTTTGCTTACATGATCATGCATGATTAATGATACTGTCTGATGATTTCCACATTTTGTTAGGTCACCTTTCTTTGGGATGTGCACATATATGAATCTCTTCCAATAAGCTAGCCATGTAGTTGTCTTCCAAATTTCTTGGCATTGATGAGTGAGTGTCTCTAGTGTCATACCAGTTTGTTGAAATATTTCAATTTTCATCCCATCAGTTCCTGGTGTCTTAATCTTTGTCAATCAGTTCAATGCATCCTGAACTTCTTCCTTCAGTATCATTGGTTCTTGATCATATGTTGTCTCTTTAAATCGACCATTTCTACTTGGTACAGTGACTCTGTGTACTTCTTATATCTTCTTTTGTTGCTTAATGTATCATTCAATATTTTGCTCATAAAATACTTCAATATTACATATAGATGGTGGAATATATTCTTCAGTTCTTTCAATTTGACAAATGCTGAGTGTGTTATTCCCTATTGGCTTTCTAACTCCATATCTTTGCAAATTTCATTATAATACATGGCTTTGACTTCTTGAGATGCCATTTGAAATTTTCTGTTCTGGTCTTTTTCTTGCTCGTATCGTCCATTTGTTTTAGCATCTCTATGTTGGAGTTCTAGTTTCAGAGTTTCAGCTGACATCCATTTTGGTCTTTTCCTTCTTCATTATCATCTTAATATCATTTTTCTTTCTTCATGTATGATATTCTCGATGTTACCCAACAATTCTTTGGGTCTTTCTCATTAATTTTTAATGTATTAAATCACTTCTTCAGATGATATATACATTCAGATGAGACATATTCAGGTTTCATTTTGTTTCCCTTGTACTTGTTTTAATTTTCTTTAGCTTCAGCCTGGTTTGTTCCACAGTCTGTCACTGACCTTTTTTTTTTTTTTTTAAGTATTTATTGTGAATTATGCATTAATTTACATGGGTGAACATTATCTTTACATTCTTCCTATCGTACTTTGTTTCATTGCAATTATCACAATCCCCTGCATGCATCATCAATCACCCAAAGAGTACATCCCACGCTCCTGCTCCCTGGCCCCCAGCACACAACCCCTCTCCCTCCCTGAGTCCACAGTCTCCAGCCACTCCTTCTGTCCACTTCATTGCCTCTGCCTCCATCAATTCTGACCCAACAAAATACAGAAATCATCAGACAATCTCTTTGATTTCTCAAGCGAGTAAAGTTTTGCTAAAGGTAATACAGAAACGACTACAATCATACATTGACAGAGAACTTCCAGAGGTTCAAGCTAGATTCAGAAGACCATGGATCGAGAGATAGCATTGCTGATGTCTGATGGGTCTTGGCTGAGAGCAGAGAATACCAGAAGGATGTTTATCTGTGCTTTATTGACTACACAAATGCTTTCGATTGTGTGGATCATGACAAGCTATGGACAACATTGAGAAGTATGAGTATTCCAGAACACTTAACTGTACTTCTGAGAAATCTGTACCTAGACCAAGAAGCAGTTGTTCAAACAGAGCATGGGAACACTGAATGTTTTAAAATTTGGAAAGGTGTGTGACAAGGTTGTGTTCCTTCACCATAGTTATTCAACCTGTATGCTGAGCAAATAATACGAGAAGCTGGGTTCTATGAAGAAAAAAGTGGCATCAGGATTGGAGGAAGACTCATTAACAACCTGCAATATGCAGATGATACAACCTTGCTTGCTGCAAGTGTAAAGGACTTGAAACATTTACTTATGAAGATCAAAGAGCACAGCCTTTGGTATGGATTCCATCTCAATGTCAAGAAAACAAAAATCCTCACCACTGGACCAATAAACAACATTCTTATCAATGGACAAAACAACATTCTTATCAAGGACTTCATTCTTCTTGGATCAACTATCAACATTCGTGGAAGCAGCAGTCAAGAGATCAGATGATGTATTGCACTGGGCAAATCTGCTGCACAGGAACTGTTTAAAGTATTGAAGAACAGAGATGTCAGCTTGAGGACTAAGGTGCACCTGACCCAAGCCATGGTATTTTCAATAACCTCATATGGATGCAAAAGCTGGACAGTGAATAAGGAAGATTGTAGAAGAATTGATGCCTTTGAGTTGTGGTGTTGGAGGAGAATACTGAAAGTGCCATGGACTGCCAAAAGAACCAATAGATCTGTTTTGGAAGAAGCACAGCCAGAGTGCTCCTTGGCGGCCAGGATGGATAATCTTCGTCTCTCATACTTTGGACATATTACCCGGAGGGAACAGTCACTGGAGAAGGATGTCATGCTGGGTAAGGTGGAGGGTCAGAGAAAAAGGGGAAGATCCCTAACGAGATGGATTGGCCAGATAGCAACATTGATGGACTCAAGTGTGGCAGCAGTAGTGAGGTTGGCCCAGAATCGGACATTGTTTCGTTCTGCTGTGCATGGCATCGCTATGAGTTGGTTCCGACTCGATGGTACCTTACAACAACAACAACAACAACAACCTCCTCTTGATGATGATGATGAAATGCACCCAAGGTCCTTGTCAGTTGAGATTACTCAGATAAAAGAAAATTTCTAAAACAACTATATTTGCTCTCTACATAAATGATGAATGACATCATACTAGTATCTATTTATTCCACTTGAATTTTCTATCTGTACTGTTGAGTATACTTCCATTCTAGTATGACACAAATGAGCCCTGGTACAGTGCTGTAGAATAAGCACTGGACTGGTAACTGTAAGGTCGGCAGTTAAAACACACCAAATACTTTCATAAGTGTTATACAGTGACACTATGAGTTGAAACTGCCTTGATGGTACACAAAAAGAACAACATGGCACATTTACCTGAGGTTCCAATTTGTGACCCTCAATTTTTTAGTCAGTGAAATTTTTATTTTTAGACTATTAATGGGAAGTACGGTGGCTCCATTGGATAATCACTGGACTCTGAACCACAAGGTCAGTAGTTTGAGACCACCAGTCACTGTGTTGGAGAAAGACAAGACCTTCTACTCCCACAAAAAGATTTAAAGCCTCAGAAAACCTACACAGGGTCTCTATGAGTAGAAACTGACTCCACAACACTTAACAGCAACAATAAACTTCATATTTCATTACATGTGCTGCTTGGTATTTGAGATCAAATTTTTCATGTGCTTTAGGTTCTTCCATTCTTATACAATGTACATTAGGCTAGGAATTTGATAATTCAAATGTCAAATAAAAATTGATTAATTATGACAAGTTGAAGTTTAGAAAAAACATTGGGCACCTATTCAGTTGTTGAAATTATTAGTTGTACTCATACATGGCATCTCTTTGATTCATAGTACATGTTATTCACTGTACAACTTGAATTAATATATGCTGTATGAATTAATAATTTTTGATAATGTCCTTAAGTTGGAGATGCTAATATATATGTATGTATATTCCCCAAAGAAATCCATTTTGATACCACAGTTCTTTTAAAAAGATGAATTCTTAAGAAAAAATTGAAGATGAATGTGTACATACATTTCCATAAGTATATTCTATTTTAACATTATTTAAAGAGAAGAAAATAAAACTTCAGAATTCATGAAAGAAAAAAGAGTAGAGAGACAAACGTATGAGAAAGCTTGAATATTTGAATAATTTCTTTAGGATGCAGCTGTAAAACATCAACATCTGCTATCCTGATTTGGAAAGTGTTAAATAGTAAAATTTATTTAATATTTTATTGTGGGCCTTTCTATAAATTCATGTTAATTATTCTGTATATCATATTACATTGAATAGAATAATAGGTATGATAGATGTAGATATGTATTCATATAATAGTTCAAAATCAGGAAAAGGACTGCTCTGTAATTTCTCATATATTTGTTTGTTAGTCACAACATGTTTATGTCATATCTATTTCTTGTTTTGTTATTCATGCAAATATGACAAGTCCATCTTGTGTTTGTCTCACCTTAAATAGTAGTTCTTATTAGGTGCCATTGAGTCAGTTCTTACATATATCAACTCTATGAACAACAGTCCTGGCGATCCTCAAAATTGATATTATGCTTGAGTCTATTGTTGTTGCCACTGTGTCTATTCATCTTCTGGGGAAGTCTTCCTCTTTTTCAAAGACGCTCCACTTTACCATGCTTGGTGTCCTTTTCTAGGGACTAATCCCTCCTTACAACATGTCCTAAGAACAAGAAAAAAATTTTCAACATCTTCACTTCTTAGGAGCTTTCTGATTGTTGTTTTTCCAACAGAGATTTCTTTTTTATTCTAGAAATCCACGGTACTGTCATTATTCTTTTATAATACCAAAATTCAACACTATAATTCACATGCATCAAGTCTTGTAAAGTCTTCCTTATTCATTGTCCAACTTTCACATGCATGTGAGGCCATTGAAAATATCATGGCTTGGATTAGGTGCATCATAGTCCTCAAACAGACTTCTTTGATTTTGAACACTTTATAGAGCTCCTTTACCGCATATTTGCCCAATGCAATACATGCTCTGATTTATTGACTGCAGCTTTCATGAGTATTGACTGTGGATCTAATATAAATGAAATCTTTGACAGTTTCTCCATTTATCAAGATCTTATTTATTGGTCAAGATATAAGGATTTTTGCTTTATTTATTTTGGTACAGTGACGTGTGCATTCTTTCCATCTTCTTTTGATACTTTCTGCATCATTCAATATTTTGCCCATAAAAATCTTCAATCTTGCAACACAATGTTTGATTTTTTTCTTCAGTTCTTTAAGCTTGAGAAATACTGAGCACATTCTGCCCTTAGGTTTTTCTATCTCTAGGTCTTTGTACATTTCAGTATAATATTTGATCATGTATACTTGAGATGCCCTTTAGAATTTCTGTTCTGCTCTTTTACTTCCTACGTCTTCCATTTGTTTTAGCTTCTCTAATCTCAATAGCAAGTTTCAGAGTGTCTTCTGAAATATATTTTTATATTTTACTTTGTTCCTCTCTTTTTAGTGGCTTTTTACTTTCTTCCTGTATGGTGTTCTTGATGCCATCCCACAATTGTTCTGGTTTTAGGCCACTACTGTCTAATGACTCAAATATACTTTTCACATAATATGTAAATTCAAATATATATTCAAGATCATATTTTTACTTTTATAGACTTGTCTTAATTTTCTTTAGCTGCAGTACAAACTTGCATATGAGCAATAGATGGTTTGTTTCACAGTCTGTCCCTGGCCTAGTTTGGCTGACAATATTGAGTTTCTCCATTGTCTCTTACTACACATGCAACAGACAAGGGTTTGCTGTGTATTTCATCTAATGAGGTTCATGTGTATGCTTACCTTCTATGTTAAGGAGAAAAAACTGTTTGCTTTGAATAATTCACTGGTCTCACAAAACTCTATAATGTGATCTCAGGAATCATTGTTATCACTAAAGTCATGTTTTCCAACTACTGATTCATCCTAGTTGCTTATAATATTTGCAATCCAAGAGCCAATAATCATCAATGCATCTTAAATTTATCAATTAGACTGAAGAAGTTGGAGGAGTTCTTTAATTTCATCATCATTGGCTTTAGGGGGTGAGGACACAGCCAGGCTGATATAGTGCTGAAGCCATGGAGCAGCGTCTGGAAAAAGATTTTTGATGACTTTTTTAAACTTTTCTTTCCTCCACTCCCCTGTTACATACTCTCTGCCCAGCCTGAACACCTTCAGGCAGGTGAGAACACACCCCAAAATGGTCCAGCATTGTGCCTACAGGGTGCAATTTTCCCAAGGTGCAAAGAGGAAATCTTTGAAAGCCCCAGGGGTCCCACAAGCTAATCTTTTGGCCGCTTCTTATGACATCTGACTCTGTGACTTAGTCCTAAAATTGACCTGGGTGGGAACCTTTATTCCTGCCTTACCTAACAAGAGACATCAGGTCTGGCCATACAGCCAAACTGTATTTGCACCTTGTAAAACCCCAGCATACAAGGCAAGAACCAACACCAATTACTACACATACAAGGACACATCTGTTTTGAGAATTATGTTGTGCATACGCAGATACCTAACTGAGCTTCAGAGATAAAAATAGTGGACAATCTTTTTTTCATTCATTTCTCAATATCTATCTGTGCATCTCCATGGTGGTGACTAGAAGAGGGGCCTGAGCAAGTGGACACCCACACTCACCACTGAAGGTTCCTACTGTGCATGCACACTGACCTGTGCAACAAAGGCTACTGGGAAGTCAGCTACAGTGTTGTTTTTATTTTTGTGTGGTAGTTTTTGTCTCTACTTTTATATTGTTTCTATTTTTGGTCCCTTTGGTCTCACTTTTTTCTTGGGGGTGGGAGTTTTCTCTCCCTACAGTACCCAAGAAGAGACATCAATTGTGGCCAGACAGCCAAGCTACAAGCATACCCCATAATGTCCCACCATCTGAACAGGAGCCAATACCACCTGCTAGGCATTACACAGATAGCCAACACTTGCTAAGATAACTTGCAGTTGAGTAATAAGAGACGTGAAAAGGGAAGCCTATCTCCAGATCACAACCACCAGGAGACTCTCAGTAAGCTTAACAACACAGCAGCATATATCCATTTAATAATTGAAAACACATATAACTATTGAAATTGCCTGGGATAAAAACAACAAGAAATCTCAGCACATGTCCAAAACCAGAAAAGAGTAACTGAGACAAATGAACTGGAGGCAGATTTAGACTTCCAATTATAAGAAAAGCAGGCTTTGGATCTGCCTGAGAAGGAATTTAAAAGAATGACATGGAGACAAATTCAAATGCTCCACAGATGAGTGGAGGAAAATAAGGACGAAGTCAGGAAAATGCTACAGGAACAATAAAACAAGATAGATATGGCATTGGAAACAATCCAAGACCTGCAAAAAGAGATCCAGATGATTAATAATAAACAATCAGAAATGGACAATACACTGAAATGGCAAAGGAGTAGAATTGAAGATATGGAAGCCAGAACCAGGGAGCTGGAAGACAAATCTCTCAATACCACTAAGATCGTAGAGCAAGCAGAAAAAAAAAGGATAAAAAAATCTGAAAATAGTCTAAGATTCATGCTGGACAACATGAAGAGGAATAATTTTAATAATTATTGGCATTCCAGAACAGGTAGAATCAGAGAAGACCACAGAGGAAATAGTTGAAGAGCTTCTGGAAGAAAATTTCCCTAAAATCTTGAAGGATGAGAATATAAACATTCAAGAAGCTGAGTGAACCCCAGGAAGGATAGACCCCAAAAGAAAATCACCAAGACATATAATAATTAAGCTCTCTAAAATCAAAGACAAGGAGAGAATCCTAAAAACAGCCAGGGAGAAGAGAAGTGTCACTTACAAAGTCAAGCAAATCAGATTAAGTTCTGATTTCTCAGCAGAAAGCATGAAGGTAAGAAGGCAATGGGGAGATATATACAAAACCCTAAAAGAAAACTGTCAACCAAGAATCATCTGTTCAGCAAAACTGTCAATCAAATATGACGGTGCAATTATTATCATTGGCTTTAGTAGTTGTCCCAAAACTTGAAAACTGGTTTTCCTTTAGGCATGTGGATATTATTCTATAACAGACAGCTGTGTACTTCAAATTGTTTATTGAAATGCTGTTTTTATGATGAATGAGGGGGTCTTTCCTTTAAAATGTGTCATTTCCAGAAGAGTAAACCATATGATCATCCTATTCAAAATGGCCAACACCAATTCATTTCAGCTCAATAATACTTAGGATTTCAATATTTATGGGTTCCATTTCATTTTTGACCACTTTCAATTTTCTTAGTTTCATACTCCATATATCCATGTTCCAAATATTAATAGATACCTGTAGCTGTTTCTTATAATTTTGAGTTGTGCCCATCAATGACTGAAGGCACCCAAAAGCTTTGCTCTATTCACATCATTAATGGCAACTCTATTTTGAAGAGGAATCACCTACCTAGTTTTGAGTACTTTCCAACCTTAAAGGCTCATCTTGTGGTACTATATCAATGTTCCACTTCTACTCATAAGGTTTTCATGTGCTAAACAGTTTAAGTGGTTTGCATCTCTTTCTTATTGTCTGGAAGCTCGGCAAAAATCTGTTCACTATTGGTGATACTACCAGTGGCATAGCTTATAACATCACAACATCACACAGTAACTACAGCAGAACATATTGAAAAACAAGTTGCTGTTTTTGTTAAGTGCCATAAAGGCAGTTGCAACCCATAGTGACCCTGTCTGTATAGGGTTTCTGAGCAGCAGCTAATGAGCTTGAATCACTCTTGTGGTTAAAACCGAGTTTGTAATCCAGTGCATTAACCTACAGTGCCACACCAGGAGTCAAAAAAAAAAAAAAAAAAAGTGGTGACCTTTAAAAGTACACTGCTGAAAGTCAACTTTTCTGTCAAATTTGCAATCTGTTTCATTAACTCAAGTATTTCTGAATATTAATGGTGACTAGATGTCTACTAAGATATTTTTAGTTATTTAATTATCCTTTATTTAGTTATACCTTACACAGTTATTCTTGTAATCCAGGAAGGTGAAATATAAATCTTTTATTCATTACACAAAGTCACAGGCATAATTAATGTCATAGGTGAATATATAAGCACTCGGAAGACTCCAAACATCTTGAAGAAAAATACTGAGCATTTCTCCCCTACCTACATCTGCATATATAAATCAATGTTAAACAAAAACACTAGCACAATATTAAGGATATTTGGGTTGACAGAAATCCATAGTGTCAAATCATGAACCTTTAGATTATCAGCTCATTAAAAATATGATAATGTGGAAGGACTCCTAAGACTCTTAAAAAAAAAAGAAAGAAAGAAAGAAACCCAGAATGAATAAACAGCAAGAGAGAAGATTTTTCCACTATGCATCATGCTGGTTAAACTTCCTATGCCACCAAGTGCCTAACTCCCTTTAACTGCTTTTAAAGAAAAACAGTGCTCAACTAAATTGTTGAGATTAATGAGTTATATTACATTAAAGAGAAACATTTTCAAGGTAAGCAAGATTTAGGGACTAAAAACTCTCTGCAAATCCTTGCTATGTGTAAGAGAAATCAGATTAATTTGTTGTATTAATTACTAAAACAAATAATTGAAACATATAATAAGAGATTCAACTTAATCTAAGGATTTTTAATTTTGTTATTCTATGAGATAGGACTCTTGGTGTGGCACTGTAGGATCAGTACTGGAGTGGAAGCCAAAAGGTCAGCAGTTCACACTCGCTGTCTGCTTTTTGGAGAACCTATATAGGGTTGCTATGAGTCAAAATTGACTTGACAGCACTTAACAACAAAAAAACCATGATGAAATAGAGATAATCTGCAATCTATAGAAAAATTCATAATTGTCTTAAAAACAGTTCCCCAAGTGTCCTCCCAGTGACATAAGGGAAGTTATTATCGATTGTTACAGATTATTGTTATTGTTGTTATGTGTTCTTGAGTTGGTTTAAAAGCATAGTGATCCTACACGCAACAGATTGAAACATTCCTCGTGGTACACTGTCCTAACAATTGTTTCTATGTTAGAGTTCATTGTTGCTACCATGGCTTCAATCCAACTTGCCAGTTGTCTTCCTCTTTTTTTCTGGCCTGCCACTCTACTAATCATGACATCCTTCTCCAGGGGACTGGTCCTTCCTGAGAAAGTGTCCAAAGTGCAAGTGATGAATTACACTTAGTCCTCAACTAGTGTTAAAGTTTACCTTTCAATACTTTAAAGAGGTCTTTTTACAGCAAATATGTCTAATTTAATATGTTATTTGGTGTTTTGACTACTGCTTCTAAAAATGTTAACTGAGGATTCAAACAAAATGAAGTCTTTGATAACGTCAATCTTTTCTCTGTTTATCATTATATTATTTATGCAGACACAATCCATACTGAAGGTTGTAGTCTTTGATATTCATCAGTAAGTATTTAAGTCCTCTTCACTTCCAGCAAGCTAGGCTGTGTTATTTGCATGTCACAGATAAATCCTGAGGACGTGTTCTTCAAATAATCCATCTTTTCAGATTTATTGATCAACATACAAATTGAATAAATATGTATGGTAAAAGGATACAACCCTGGCCCACACCTTTCCGGATTTAAAATAATTCCACATTTTCTTGTTCTGTTTTAGCAATTGCCTCTTGATCTATTTATAAATTTCTCATTAATTCACATTCTTTTCAATATTACCTATAGTTTGCTATGATCCACACAGCAGAATGTCTTTGCACAGTCAATAAAATACAAATAAACACCTGGCATGATATAACCTACTAGCCATTACTCAAAAACCCTATGCAGGGTTGCTATGAGTCATAACTGATGCAAGGGCATTTAGCAACAGCATCAACACGCTTCAATGCAGTTTGGGCATCTTTCTTCAATATCATCTGTTTTTGAGTACATGGTACCTATGGAAATGATTGAACATCCATCGAATATTTTTACAGGAATATACAGTGACTTTGTATATTCCTTCCATCTTCTTATGATGCTTCCTGTAACTATTCAATATTTTGCAAATAGTATACTTCAACATTGCAACCCAAGAATGTAATTTTTTTTCAGTCTTTTCTGCTTGAGAAACACTGAGCATACTCTTCCATTTTGGTTTTCTAACTCCAGGCTTTGGCATATTTCATTATGGTATTTTACTTTACCTTTTCAAATTTCCCTTTTTGAAATTTTATTTTGACTTCTTTTACTTCATCATTACTTCTAGTCATATAAGTTTCCCTAGGATCAAAGTCAAGTTTCAGAGTCTCTTCTGACATCAATTTTGTTTTTTCTTTCTTCTCTGTCTTTTTAATTACCTTTATTTTCTTTGTGTATGATGTTCCTGATGCCCTCTTACAATTCTTTTTGTTTTCAGACGTTAGTGATACAAATCTGTTCTTGAGATGATATTTAAATTCACATGGACTATACTCAAGGTCGTAATTTGGCTTTGATCAACCTGTTTTAACTTTCTGCAGCTTCAGCCTAAACTTGCGTGTGAAAAATTGATTGTTCCACAGTCAGTCATGACTGTTATTTAACTTATGATATTGAATTTCTCCATCATCTATACCTACAGATGCAATTAATGTGATTTTTGTGTATTTTATATAGTGAGGTCCAAGGAGCTCTGGTAGCGTAGTGGTTATGAATCGGGCTGCGAACCATAAGGTCAGCGGTTCGAAACTACCAGCCGCTCCGTGGGAGAAAGATGAGGCTTTCTACTCCCGTCAAGATTTACACCCTCGGAAACCCTGTACAGGGTCGCTATGGGTCGGAACCGACTCGATGGCACTCAACAACAACAACAACAACAGGCATACTTACCATTTATATTCTGGAATAAAGGTATTTGCAATGAATAAGTCATTGGTCTACCAAAATTCTATCATCCAACACCATTTATATCACCAAGGCCATTTTTTCCAACTTGAGATCCTTCCTGTTTATTTCCTACTTTTACATTCTAATCAGAGTAATCATCAATGCATTTTTATTGCATATTTGACCAATTTAAGCCTGAAGAAGTGTGTAGAATTCTTCAATTTCATCATCATAGGATTTTTTTTGTTTGTGTGTAAATAGGAATAGTAGTGGTATTAACTATTCTTCTTTGTAGGTATATGGGTATTATCTTATCACAGACAACATCGTACTTTAGAACAGATCCTGATATGCTCTTTTTGATGATGAATGTGACACCATTTCTCTTCAGTTTATCATTCTCAGCATAATAAACTGTATCGTTGTCTGATTCTAAATTGCCAATACTTGCTTATTTCAGTTCACTAATACTTAGGATATTGATATGTGTGTGTTTCATTAATTTTTGATGACTAACAATTTTCCTATATTTGTATTTCATAGATTCCTTGTTCTTATTATAATGGGATTTTTCAGTTGTTCTCATTTTCAGTTCTGCCCTATTAGTAAATGAATGTCCCAAAAGATCTGCTCTATTTACTTCATTGAGGTCAATGTATTTCAAAGAGATAGCTCTTTCTCAGTCATACTTCGAGTGCCTTCTAATATGAGGAGCTCTTTTTTTAGGCATTATATCAAACAATATTGTTTTGTTGACACCAAAGTTGGCTCATTAATTCCTGAAAAAAAGTTTGTTTTCAGTGTACTTGCCAGAATATGTTAATAAGTAGATCATGTTGTTACTCATGTGTGACCTCCATTCTTCCTGTATAAAAATCTTTCTCACATTTTCAGACTGTGGAGCACATGGTGATACACTGTTGTAGAAATCAACACTGAACCGATAACCACAAGAGTGGTGGTTCAAACCCTCTAGCTGCTCCTTGGAAACCCTGTACAGTGTCTCTATGAGTCATAACCAACTTAAAGACACTTATCAATAACAACTTACAACCACCTTTACTGTTGCAAACCCAACAAAAATGACCTTAGGAGTGTATATTTTAGGAAGTACTGAAACTCTTTCGGTTTCCCTGCCTATGCATAAGTGATTAAACTTTGTTATGTCTTCCCATTGGGTGTGACTGAATTTTCTTTGGGTTGTACCAGATTAGACCCTGCATCCCACTAATAGTAGTATGCTTTTATACATAAATGGACTGTTTCAGTTAAACAGGACTCCTGGTGTGGCACTGTAGGATCAGCATTGGATTTTGAACCACAAGGTCAAAAGTTGAAACCTACCAGTTTCTCTTTCAAAACCCTAGATGGGTCATTATGAGTCTAAACTGACTCAATGGCACATAACACAAACAACAATCAGTTAAACAAATCCAAGGTTAAACATATTTTAGAAAATATTCAATCCTATCTCCACTCTAGCTCCAAGAGCCTTATATACCTCTTCCCAGAAATTGCTTCCCTCACTCACAAAATTTCTTTGAAGAACTGTTTTTTGAGTGGTCTCATTCTTTACAACAGAATATACAATCTATTGTTGTTGTTAAGTGCAGTAAATTGGTTCTACAATCTATTAAGTCTAGACATTTTACAATGCTTTGGTAGATCAGGTGATAGGCTGAACCTGGGCTTAATTAATTGAAAAAACATTATGTAAAGACTTCACCTGTTCCCAACCCCTATACTGAACTAGACTATCAAGCCAATGATAGTATTAAATATACTGATGAATTATGATACGTTTTAGA